>NC_091133.1:17680952-17980952 GCF_040183065.1 Periplaneta americana
TGCTGTAATCTCTAAATCAGCCATGGAACAGTCTTATAACAGCAAAACATAATTTTTAAAACTGCTTCACGTGGGTAATCTAATGAAAACATGCCACTTAACATAGAACCTAATTGAATCAGAAAGCAGTGGTAATTGTTGGAGACAATTTATGTGTGCTTGTAACAAAATTCCACAATTTGGGACATGTGGCCGAAATCTACGGCTGACCACTAGGGTCCAGAATACAAAGCAGAGGTTAAATTAAAAATACAATATGATTGCAGAGAGAATACGGAACAATGATAAATTTAAAAATAAAGTACAATTTGATTTCTGAGAAACATGAGATGAAAATACATACCGAGTAATGAAATGAAGTAAAAAAAATTACATAGTATTATACAAGTGATTGTGTAAAATGGATAATGAATCTCTCAATACCATTAGACAAATTTTGTTAATGTCCTCATTAGAAAATTTAAGAGAAATGAGAATGGTTTTGGTTAACTTAAATGAAGTTCCCCTAGCGCCAAAAAGAAGTCCTTTCACTTCCCATGTATTAGTATTCATTTTGTATCTCTCACTGAAGTGAGGAATACATGGGTTGTAAATAGACTTTTCATCGTTAACGTTATTGGCTTGTTGTATTGGAAAGTTTCGATTAGTAGTAATAATTTTTCATGAACGTTTCTTTTGTGCATTATTTTTACTGACAATGTGTACAGTATTAAATGAGAAACTTAACGATGTTATGAGAAATTAGGACTTTTGTAAGTGATATATAGAAAAAAAAATATTGGAAATGTGTTTTTTTACAACCGACGTTTTTCCTTTTCTTGGTGATAATGCATCCCTTTTCAAAATTTAAAAGTTGATAGTGTAGTTGCACAAAGCCAGAGTGTAATCCAGTTTCAGTTGGAGGATTAGAATTTTGAGTATACCGAATTTTGTGTTGTGGACTAATATCTAGTTGATTGATCCCAATATAACATTATTACAGTTATGTCTTTCTTATATTGGAGTTTTTAAGTGGCCAGTGCTTTTCGAAGTCATCATTTACTTTATGCGTATAATAATTAACATATACGAAAAGAATGAAAGGAATTTGGTTATTAATTTGTTTTCCTTCTCTCGGTTGCTAACAATAGAATGATTGGAACTTGCTTGCCCACAAGTATGAGTGTTTTGTGAGTACCATTTATTTTTAATTTATTTGAAACAAATTTTTACCATTTGTAGTGAAATTCTAAATGCATTGCATTTAATTAATACGATTTAATTAATAGGATGCAAATGTCAGATACGCACAAATCACTGTTCATTATGACAAATAATTATGAAAATAACTTATTGAAACTTCTACGAGGAATATTTTATATCCCCATATTTTGCGAAAAGATTACATTTATGGCCAGTGGTAATCAACGCTCTTTCGAATTAACTTTATGAATTTCTGTTTGACTATTTAGTCTGTAACATACATTTCTAAATTATAGGCTATTATGTAACTATTATAATTACATGTTGTGTGAGCTGTATTCTGTTATACCATGAATTAATACCAGTTGGCTGTATGAATATCCTTCCAATTTCACACAAGTGTGTTTGTCTTTTCACGATTGTTCAAAATGTTAGCTCCATTGAGTAACCAATGTTTTTCTGTAAGTGAGTAGGTTGAAAAATTGAGTTTTCACGTGTCTGTGTAGGTGATAAGACTGTCTTATATCTGCTGTTTGCATATTTATCATAAAGTATATATTTTTTTTAACAATATGTAGACCTATCTGGAGGAAAATAGTATAGATGAGTGGTGTAGGAATTTATACTAGTGGATATAGGCCTATTATTTAAATACAACATTAATGAAATATTCTAGACTCGCCCCAAACAATTTTCATCGTGAAATGCCTACTTTCGACATTACTATGAATTTACTCACCAGTCCAAGAAAGGATTTAGTTGAGTTTGAGAGTCAAGTGAAGAAGATTAAAACTGTGAATACATTAATAATGTGCCCATTCAGTTTAGCCAACTATGTCAGTACGAAAATCAAGTTTAAGTTCTGTATCTGTAATACCAGTAACCATGGGAAGTGTAGAAGAAAATGATTAGGCCTAATATAAAGTATGTAATATATAATAATAATTCGTTCCTGAATAGTCTCGCTGTTCTAAAAGGGTTGTGGTGGTGATAGTAGTAGTACAGAGTGGTCTATGACATCCTTTACGGCACTCTGTGGCAAGCGGGCCCGGCATCAGCTCCTGTCATTCCCAGTGAACGGGATCTGCTAGAGTCGGCTATTAAAATTACAGTATTCATATTGTTTACTAACCTTCACTGCAGAAGGTGTTGAAAATGATGTTCTCTGCTGCAATAAATTCCTGACATCTCCAAAGGAAATTGGTGTATTTACACATGCAAGTTCGTCTTCTGTAATTCTCCCAATTTCTCATACATTACTCACGGATTGTGTGCAGATTGTCTTTGTATACTTTATTTTTTGGATTTCTCCATAAGCCTAAATAAAAATCGGGGAACCTATAGGGCCATAATCCTCTACTAATAACCCTGTCCTCGAATATTTTGCTTATCAAATTCAATATTTCGATTTCTGTATGGGCAGTTGCTGAATTCTGCTGAAAATAAGCACTCTGATACTCGATGTCAATTAACTGTTCAAAAAATGGGTTGAGTACTTGTGTTCTGTATCTGTCACCATTAATTGTATCACCAAAAAATATAAGGCCTATAATTCTATGTGCAGTTATAACACACTATACATCAACCTTCTCATCATGTAAAGGAGTTTCATGAAGGAGATGAGGATTTTCTGTACTCCAGTATCTATTGTTTTGCGTTATAACATGGTCATGTAAGTGAAACCATGCTTCATCTGTGAAAATAATTACTGTAGGATCCACAACGCCATCGGCAACACTTTGTAAAACCTAGTTACAAAAATTCACTCGACTCACATTATCTATAGACTGTAATTCATGCACTATTGCCACTCTGTAGGGCTTAAATTTAAGAATTTTAGTGGCTCTAAATGCTGTAGTTTTTGAAACACCCATTTCTTCTGAGAGATGGTGGAGAGATTTTCGAGAAGAATGTTCTAACCTTTCTCCTCTCCTTTTCCTCAGTAAGCACACTTGGGTTTCTCTTTCCACGTTTATTCAGAACTGACCCCATTTATATAGTTATGAGGTTTAATATAGTCGTCCTATGTGGAACAGGAACACCAGGAAATTGTGTTGCAAACCATTTTTGCACTGTTTCACAGTTTGTTATCAAATAACACTCGACAAGATAAATCCTTTATTGTAATGTAAACTTTTGTAGTGTCATATTAAGCCACAATCTTCAACTAAGACATACATACTATCAATACAAAAGTCAACTGGCCTGCTTGCTGCCAAGTAGATGAACTACTACCTCCCCCCCCCAAATCCCAAATCTGATTTGGTGTACTTTTAAAATAAAATATTCATTTACATTACTAGCTTTCATTCTTTTAAATGTAAAAATGCAAAATTAGAATAAAACGAATATATGTGTTTACGTACTAAAACTGTGAATATTGCATTTCATTGTACATTATAAATTTTAATTTGTCCTTACAGCTATGATGCTCCAGACATAGACCTTTGATAAACCTGGGTGTCACTATGCTCAGTTTGAGAATCCGGAACTAAGAAAGGTTTTAAAAATTTAGAATTGAAAAAATGAGTCTCATACCACTACTAATTTTTAATATTCACGTCACTTTTAAATGCCAATTTTATTTTCATATATGTGGGAATATTAAATGATTGTAATATACATGAATCATTTTCTGTAGGATATATAGATCTATGTACTTAAACCATACAATTTATAAATGGGTTTTATAGAGAAAGAGTTTTATATATAATTAATATAATATAATATAATCCAGAAAACGGAAGTAATTTTTTTATTTAGATGCATATTAAATGGACTTTCTTTTTATTTTTAATTCAGCAAGATTTCATTGATACTGACTGAAAACTGTTTTTAAATTCATTCATGAAATCCCTCAATGGCCACTGGACTTGTCAGGTTTGAAGCTTATAGATTAGATTTTTCTTTTGGTCCAGTGACAGGGTACTTGCTGTTATTCACCCTGACTTTATTAACATGCTCACAGATGTCGCCAGTGTCAAGAAGCATACTCCACTTTGTTTGTTGGAGACTTCAGAGTACACCACAGTCAGTGGATCCACATTACACTTGTAATGCATTATGATTATGGAGAATGACTGTCATGTAGCTCAGGTGGTAGCACATTTGCCTGCTGATCTGGAGTTGTGCTTGAGTGTGGGACCCATTCTGCTTGGACTGATTACCTGGTTGGGTTTTTTCCGAGATTTCCCAACCCGTAAGGCAAATTTATGGTGAATCCTCGGCCTCATCTCGCTATCATCAATTCCATTGACGCTAAATAATCCAGTAGTTGATACAGCGTCGTTAAATAACCAACAGAAAAAAAAACGATATAATGAAGAATCGAGATGTCACAAAGAAAATCCTGAGTTGCCTTGACCATGGGCTTGTCCAACACAAGGATGATTAGATGTAAGGTTTGGATTGGTTGCCTAGTGTAGCACTTTATATATGAGCGACGCACATTAATCAGATTACTGTAATACAAAATAAACAATGTGTTCAAACATTAATCATAGGCCAATGGATTAGGCCTATGTTCTCCTAAAAATGTATTCTGTTCCTAGAAATCAGAAACAGCTTCTAAAACGAAGATGATTATATATTGCTGTTTAATTTAACTAAAAGGAGGAACGTGCATGATAGCCATTCCAAAGTAACGGTTGTGACATTCAGACTCTGTATACACTTAAAAATTCTATAAAGACTTTACAGATTGAATATTACAATATATGAACCAGGTACAGTTTTTTATGTTCTAACACTATGTAAAACTAAAAAAAAGATGTATAGCTAAAGTTGAGGCAGAATATTAAGTTACAGATGGTAATGGACGTGACTTGGATAGATGAAATTTTTCATATTGAGTAGCTGTAAGTTAAATTTCTGTGATTCTGTTAGAGTTAAAGAAGCATATTATGTTAGACATTACTGAAACTTTCACTGTTAATGAAGATGTCATAGTTAAAAAATTATTACTAGAAACAAAAATAAAATGAACCTTTTTCTTAATGAACATAACTTGATTACGGTACTGTGGTTCTCTCTTGACAAATATAACTTTCAATTTAGTTGAAAGACTACAACGTGTTTATAATATGTGTGTCCGCTTCGTCTGTAATACTCGTAAATTTGACCATATAACGCCATCTTTTGAAGTTCTTTCATGGAACGTAGAATAGCACATTCTTTATCTGTTCTGTTTAGAATATTATCTACTTCTACTCCAAAATGTCTGAGAACTCGCTTTGAATATCTTACAACTGTACGGAATCAACATCAGGCCTTATTATCCATTCCTTGTCACCGTACTTCTTTCTATTCATCCTCTTTCACCATGTTTGTCGCCTATGAAACTTCTTACCTCATCATGTCAGGGATTGCCGAACGGTTAATCAATTTAAATTAAGAATTACATGAAATTGATTTGTGAGTGTTAGTCGATTTTTATAGGTTATTCTGTGTGTATATAAATTGTCATTTAGGCCTATCATAAAGTAGAATTAGGATAGGAATTGTAAATAACTTAATTATGTGTCATATTTAGTTAATATTTCATTATAGCCCATGTAAGCTTGTTAATGTGCATGAAAATGATTTTTATATTTAAGTATGACTTTACTATTTTTGTCATTGTTTTGTTATGTATTTCACTTCTGGTAGTGTGGAAGAGAAGGCCTCATGGCCTTAACTCTACCAGAATAAATAAATAAATAAAACTTTTAGCCAATTAGTTTCTTGCAATGTTCAAACATTAGAGAGGCAACCAAGACATTACAAATTTTGTATTATTTCATATGACAAACTAAGAGCAATATCTGTGCTAAAATCCATAACTGGTTAAAACAGTAAGGAGTGGTAGTGGAGGTGAATATATTTGTAGGAAGGTGGAACAAACAGGACAGATCTCCTCCTGCAGAGCAAACATTGGCGAATATCGAACTTTGTCATAATTGACATATTTGAACTGAACATAGCATCTGTGGGTAGCTCAGTTGGTAGAGCAGCTGGCTACGGACTGGAAGGTCCGGGGTTCGATCCCAGGTGGTGACAGGATTTTTTCTTGTTGCTAAACTTTCAGAACGGCTCCGAGGTTCACTCAGCCTCCTATAAAATTGAGTACCAGGTCTTTCCCGGGGGTAAAAGGTGGTCAGAGCGTGGTGCCGACCACACCACCTCATTCTAGTGCTGATGTCATGGAAAGCATGGGGCTCTACCTCCATGCCCCTGAAGTGCCTTCATGGCATGTTACACAGGGATACTTTTACAGTTTACATACTATCTGTAATGCACGACACTAATTATACCGTACTCAATAAATCCTATTTGATCTTGAAAACACACAATATATTATATTTAAACTACATACATTCATCATTGTCACATTCATGAAACATGCAATCTTAATTTATTTCATCACTTCACACAACATTAAAATCTTTTTTGTGAGTTGCTGGAAAATTTTCTTCAAAGTGTGCAGATAGATCCTTGACCAAAAAAGAAAAATTGAAATGCTGCTTGCATAACACACAAGCATTATGAGAAGTCTTACTAGGTGTAAGAACATACTCCGGCCTGAAGAAGAAAAATTTAGTTTTTGAGATCTTTATCAGAATACTTTTCTTTGAGCTCCACAAAGGCCTCAGCTAGGTCTATATCCATTAACATGTAACAGACTGGCATTAACCTCTAACCTTGTATTTAATAGATTTAACATCTCACTCCGCAGGTGCTTGTCGGCTCATTTGATCAAGACAATAAAATTCTTTCACTCTAGCTTCAAGAAGTCTGTTATTTGATAGTCTTTCCCTTAAGTCATTTTTGAAAAGTTTTTTACAATTTTATTTGTTGAACTACTTGTTTACATATACCAGGGCTTTTGGTAAAGATTGAAGTGGCTTTTTGACTGCTTTTCCAAGTGATTGAGGAGATTTAAATGTGCCCAATTTTGACTTGGGGACCTACATTTTGTGCCTTTATTTTTTCTTTAACCTGCACTTTTGCTATCTTAGTCTTTCATGTACTGTGGGGAACTGACGAGAAAGTCTCTGCAAGGTGTATTTTAATTAGGTGCGGTGATGAATGAAGCACCACTCTTCCTAGAATAACCAGAGATAAGTTATTGAGTTATGAACCTAACTAAACAGATGTCATCACAGTCACCATATGATGTTTAATTTTACTGTGGCTGAAAATATCAGGTAGTTTGAGACTAGTTCTATGTCGGTGTGTTGTATAAGTTGAAACTGTTAGTTTATATTTTGAAAGTTGATCGAATGTTTCACGTTGGTTAGTTACTGTAATGTAGTTAATAGTGTTCATTACGTTGTTTTCTATGAGCAAGAGTGGCGTTATGCTGGTTGTTGCCTGCATGTAGAATTGGCATTACTCCACATTCCTATCAGGGTTTGATCTCGTGAGCTCCACACAGTACTCTCTTAGCCTCTAGTTTTTTTATTAGTTTGGTGTAGCATATCTTTTCCTTTGTTCGAGGTTTTTTTTTTTCGGTTACTATTTTTCCTGCAAATGCTATTGCCATTTTTCAGGATCCTCTCGCTTTTTAAATCTAGATTTTGCTATCAGAGCTCATTTTAGAACTCCTATGCTCTATTTTAACAAAGAGCACATTTAATATCATATGGATATAACCTTCAAAATTGTTAGAAAATAATCTGTCACAACCATTTCTGAGAACTCGTGTCATGTCTGTTACCAATTTTCTCCAGTTTGCTAAAGAACTTAAGTTTATAAAATAGTATTGAACTGATAAATACTTTATTACTGAAGTAGCAAGCCAGCTAGGGACTATGTAATCATTATGATAACTTTTGTCTGTTTTGGTAACATACGTAACATGGAAACAGTGTCACATCAAAGCAGTATTCAATAAAAAAATCTGCCTTTCAACTCTAGTTATTGAAAATAAAAGATTAGGCTTAAAGCTTCATTTTCATAACACAGTTCAATATCTGAACTGAATAACAATTGTTGCCACTAAATAAAACTGAAGAAGATGCAAATAAATATGCCTGTTGTACATAAGCAAAAAAAATGTTGTACTCTTAATAGAGTATGTTGTTGTTGTTTCAATACCTTGCATCTAGCAATGAAGCTATTAGCATTCGTGCTCTCCAATACTTAATTGAGTATTAAATATGAAAAATTTGAAGCTTTTAGTTTATAAATATATGTACGTAAATTTATGTAATTACATTTTAATTTTCCAACTTTTGGTTGATATTTTTCTGGAATGGCTGAGAGGCATTCATCCCCTCCTTCCAAACATCCTACAAAATATCATAAGAGGTATGGTAGGTTTCTGTTTTAAAAAATACGTGCTAGTAGTGAAACTAAATAGCCTACATAAACAATTTGGCTCCAGCTTTTATTTGTGATGGTCATATTGTTGCAGTGAATTGATGACAAATGTGCAAAATAAATGTAGAGACTTAAACATTAAAAATAAACTTTCAATTACTGAATTACCGAAAATGAGTCAATTCAATGTATTAGCACAGTTACAAATTTCACAGTCCCTTTTATGCAAGCTATTAAAAAACCGATACAGTATTCTGAGACCTGCTCAGTTGTCTGGATTAGCCTGGTGTAACAATCCCAACAGAGTAGACGACCTCTCTGGTCTTAGCCTGGTGTTGGAACCTGTATATAGTTCCACAACGTTGAAAATGTCAATTTCCAGAACGTGTTGAATTACCCAAGCGACTCATTCTAAAAACCAATGAAGTCCACCTCCAGTTGTAACTGATTTTTAAGCGAATTTGTACTCTCAGAAGCATTCTACTTAAAACTACAGACTCCAGTCGAAGCAAAATAATTGAGTTAGGAAGAATTTGAGTTTTTAGCCTGATGTGGTTCCTTTCAAGAGTATGAATCTGCTTCGCACTCAATTACAATTGGAACTAGACTTAATAGACAGATGTCTCTACAGGTCAAGATCTTGTAAGAGTGTAAAGATCTGTGATGGTCTAAATAGAAAACATGTAAAAATATGAGGGCAACTACATTAAAACTTTGAACCCAGTAGTAGTACTAGTATGCCTGGAATTTAAATTGCCAAGAACCGTGCAGTAGTGTAATATGTAGTGATAAGGTAAACTGCTCTTTTGTGATCACTGTTCGACCTGTAATTGCTCATTTATGAGCTTGGTGATCATAGACAGTGAAACAGTGATAAATAGTGCTTGAATTGTCAACTTGTTCGCGGTGAACACTCAACAATCTGATCAGAACGTTTCACTGCGATGTTTATCAGTTCAGTGCTCTCGATATTTCACATGTGGAAGAAGAGGATGTTGAGGTTATGTATATGTTTGTATTTTACTTTTTCACAGAAGTCAAGTGTAAGCACAATACTGAGCTATAAATATAGGCATTTCATCATTTTAAAAGCAATTTAAAAGTTTGAAATAATTTAAATTGTTATTAGAATTAACTTAACGTTTTTTATAATTAAGTATTTATTAAAAAGTTATCACCACATAAGTAGGCCTACTAAAGTAACAGAATTAATTTTACATTAGAAAGGAACAACCAGAACTCATGTATTATCACAAAGAGTTAGGTATACCACAGAGACCTACTAAAGTAACAAAATCCATGTATTATCACAGAGTTAGGTATACTACAGAGGTCTACTAAAGTAAAGTTTTACGTTAGAAAGGAACAAACAAAACCCATGTTTTATCAATAGACAATGGATTTTTTGGCACTAAAAATTGCAGTTTCAGATGCCTAAAATGAGCTCAAAATTTAATAAATTAGGCTCTATTTTAGTAAAACTAGGCATTTTAGCACATATGATGAAGGCTTCAAACCTATTTATTTTACTGAAATTGTACACTAAACACACAACATGTAATTATGGTATTTAAGAAATGGAGGCAGGCAACTGTGTATTATATAAACACAGCTGCACAAATTTAATATACCTAGCCTATATTGAAAACAATTAAATAATTATTACACTTTTTAAGTTATTGAAATTCAGTTCCATGCTCATTCTTTTTCATAATTATCTGCACAGTACATTATCAGAATTTTTTCTAAATTCTCCACAGTTAATCTTTGTCTTATGTCAGTGAGAATGATTTTGAAAGCAGGAAAACTCCTTTCTACTGAAACAGATGTGAGAGGAGCACATTTTAAATTAATTACAATAGAAACATCAAATCTACTGGAATATTTACATTTACCTTCAACATCACTTGATACTTTTTCCAACAATGAAAATCCTACATTCTTATTTAGTATATTGTCCCACTTTTAACATTTTTCCCAGTTTCACCCAAAGCACAATTACCTGGGCATCTTTTACTATTGCTATTTGGCTACAAAGAGATAGTTTTTACATTCTAATTGTTCAATGCTAGCAGGTGTAAATGAAAAGTTTGATGTTATGTAGGCAATATCTTTTTTCACTGACAGATCATACAGACACTCTTTCACTGATCACACACACTGCAGTATTGCATTCAGGTAATTTTTCATAATTCTGACCACTTCTTTAAAATATTTAGAATAATACATCACTGACTTTATCCATGTTCCCCATCGTATAACAACAGGCTGAGTTGGGAGTGGAATGTCTGAGCATTTCTCTCTGAATATTGAAATCCTGGATGGAGTTTCATAAAAAAACATTTCTTCATATCAGAAAACAACGAATTAACAAGAGGGAATTCGTTTCTGATTGTTTAAGAAATTCTTTGAAGGGCATGAGCTAAAACAGTTACATGAATGATGTTAGGGCAAAAAGTTTTGAGAAGTGGAGCTGCAGCAACCATGTTTGATGTAGCATCAGTACAAAGCAACAGAACTTTAGAATCATCTATATTGCCAGAGTATAATGACTGTAGGCCTTTGTTTACAAAATAAACAATGGTTTGGCCATTCACTTTCAGAAGTTCCTTAACACATACAAGGTGCAGAATCGAAAGTTCATCAGGGTCAAGTTTATCTATTATACTTGCTATATACCTATTCATAGATTCGTGAGGTTTCATCTACAGATACCCATATGTAAGAATAACCTACAATCTTTCTGAATGGATGCTAAAGTTTCATTGGACATTCTGTCTAAAGGGTCATTCCATATCAAATCAACAAGGCACTCAACCCAACCGACTCAGATTTCTTTCAAAATTTGAGGGTTTGTTTGACCTGCCGCGCTAACTAAAACTGCCAAGTTTCATATGTCCTGTGCTTTTCGTTTTCTGTCAGTAGCGTTTCAAACATGATGAAAAATCACATTTTTGTAAGCATGCTGCTTCAATTAAAATTATATATCTCAACAACGTCTCCAGATAAATTTACAAAAATTGGGTGATACATTCTTAATATGTGATAGTTTTTATTACTTATATTGTTTTCTGCATGTATTCAATTACACTAAAAAAACATGGTGAAACAATTTTCATATATTCATATTTAAAAATGCAGGGGTTCTATTTTAATGAAAAAAATATATAGTACGCCTCAATTAGTGATATAATGAACTGATAAGTTTCAACTTGGAATCTTCATAGGTTATAAAGATAAAAATGATTATGTCACAGCAAGCGTAAGCTAACCGTATAAGTCGCGATAATTATGTCCCACACATTCGTTGTATTTAATTATATTTGATCATATTCTTGAATGTTGCTATGTAATTTAACATGTACTACATAATTGGAATTTTTAAAATTATTACCTGAAATAAATTATTGTCACATGGATTTTGTTAAACTTGAAGTTCTGTAAGAAATGCTTACCTTTCATTGCTGAGATGAAATAGCCTGATCATCTTTCCAGACAGGATGCTGCGTTGTTTCAACTGCATTTTAAAACTGCTCAGCAAGTATAATACCCATCCTAAACAGCAGGACTGTATGAAACTTGTGTTCCAGGCACTGCGGTGGATTTTGCAAATCGAAGAGCAAGCATTTTTTCCTCTTCAGTATAGCCTATTTTAGTCACATAAACGGTATTAATGTTTGGGAGATGATGCCTTGTCCAGTCGTACAATTCCCTAGGTGTAGTTATTTGTTTATCGGATGGTCTCTGCAAACTAGCACAAGCCGCAAACCTTTTAAGCGTCCCACCTACAACGTCGCATGCTCTTTTGCCATGCGATATGCAAAAATAATGCAATTCTGTTGGAAATCCAAAATCTTCTTCATGTAATGTGAGGTTCAGGAAATTTTTTCCTACTTTTATACTGAGCAGAGAATCCATCGGAGAAATACATAATTTTTGTGGTGAATTACAGATGTTTGTTTTAATGACTCCATTAGATATTTTTGAAACAGATTTACAGCTGTAGTGTCATATTTCGGGCAGTATGAAATTATTGCCAGATTTTTAATAGAGACTGTATCGGATGACGATTCGTTATGATATATTACGAAAGTATGAATGGTTGTCTGCACATTAGTCCTGTGGTATGACTGAATTTCATCTTGGATTACGAAATAATAGTTTTCAGCGAAGTCGCATAACACAACCAGCAGGCATGGCTGTAGAAATGATTTCATATCACGTAGAAACTTACTTTGTTCAGATGATATAAATGAGTGAGTCAGTAAATCACCAAGTTTCTCCAATAAATAATTTCCATTTCAAAATTACCCTTTAATAATTCCAAATAATAAATATAATTTCATCTTCCAAAGTTTAATATTCACGACAGTCGAAAAATGTGTCTGTGGGTTTCATTATTGTCTCAAGCGTTGATCGGTCAGTCGTCATCCACTGCTTGTAGGTCACTGATTCACTGCAGTTTTATACGAAACATTTCTCTAAACCCTCTCTTATTTTGAATGGTTCAGGACATTCTGTACATTTCCTGAACAAGCAATTTATATGAGGAGGATTGCACACCATAGTAGCCAAGAAATGTTAAGTTGGAAAGTATAAAGAAAAATTCTCTTGAAATCCACGTAGACCTGAAACTTTAATAAATTGCTTCCGGCATAAGTTTTACATTCTGATAGGACACAAACACAGACAGTATAGTCCACTAACTCCAGCTAGAATACAATTTCTTGGTCAGGGTTAGAATTTTTAAACACTGCATGTAATTAATTTCTGCTCATGTGATTTACTCCCTGATTCTTTAATCACAACAAATATTTCTTACCAGGCATCATTCTGCTTATCTCGTCAGAACAACAGAATTCTTTAACTGTACCGGCAACAGCCGCGAGTAAGGGTTTTCCAGGTTTCAGATTTGGTGAGCACAAAATTCCCTTTCCCTTTGCCAGGACTTTGGCTTTCCGAATTATGTATTCGAAAGCTGAAAGAAACTCTTTTTTATATTATTTACGCTCCAACTTTTAGGTAGTAGTGTTAAAATGGTTATTTTCTCACTTTTACCTGAATTTTGAAAATTTTCCTGCAACTGAGACAAAATTTCAGAATCAGAAAGGTCCTGGTTCCTCGGCATCTTTATATCGAAGACTTTGTCTTTTACAATATTTTCAAATTTCTGTCTCTTATATTTCTCTTGTTGTAGCCTTTCTTGTTTAATAAGGAACACACCTTGGTCAAAAAGACTTGTATTTAATGAACTTACATTTGCTGTAGAGTCGACGTATTCTTCATTACTAGAGTCATTATGAGGATTCTGCGTAATAGCATCATATTATATTTTTATTTCTTTGCGACACATAGCACACACCTTTTGTTCCTGTTTTAAATCAGGAAATACATTAAGCATCCACGATATAACACTTCTTAAATTTTTCCTCTAATTACAGTGCCCTAATTTCTCGAAGGGATTGCAGCAACGACACTGCACTGGAAACAGATTGCACGTTTTGTATAAATTGAATGACGGCTTGACAGATCGATGACGCAGCTTATCAGACAAGTAGGAACTCTTGCGCATGCAGTGTTGGTGTAAGACGGGGTTAAGTGCTACAAACCAATACATTGATGTTTTTTTTTACTGATATTCCTGAAATGTTTCCAAAATGAAACTTACACCAAGGGGAGAATACTCTTACCTCTATAACATACATTTTTCGCGAAGTAATTTATGTCCCGCATTTATAGATATTCAATGTTAAAATGTGTTTCACGTGACTATTCAATAAAGAATTCATTACTTCGATGCAAACCTATTTTTATTGAAACGTATGATTCCTTAGCTTTAAAATAAGCCCAAGTTTAAGATTCTACCTCAGTTAGAAGAGAAGTTATGAATTATTTTTGTTGACATATTATGCGACATTTTTACATTTTTTCTCGTATTGACAGAATTGCTGTATGGATATCGTGCATTATTGAGGGCTAAAATTTTACATAATTACTTAACTTAAGGTTCTTTACCATCCTATCAAATTTAATGAAAATCTGAGGTGGTCGGGTTGAAAAGTCCACTTTTTTGTGTTGATTTGACATGTAATGCCCCTAAATAATTTTTTCTTAGGGTAGTTTCAGAGGGGATATTTTGTTTGCAGTATTTTTGTAAAATCTCTCTTAAAACGGATTTTCAATTCCATTCCATGGAATGTTGGCAGCAACAAATGCTCTGATTAAGTCTGCATAGAAATTGCTGCTGAGTTTTGATGAAGTAGACTGTGTCACTAGAGTCTGTTTCATTTAATTTTTCTGCTGAGCCTTTACCTGTGCTTTGCACATGCTGCCTCAGGTGGCACTTCTTTTCATGCAAAATCTAAAAAGTGTAGAAGTTAGCTGAATTAAAATCATAAATATTGTATTGCCATATTTCTATTACAAACTGCGATTACTTGGTTCGAACAACCGAAATCTCAATGACCTGTAAATACATTAACTATCGAAATTTAAAAGCTTAAAGTGTAGTTGTCTTTAAAAGAAGTTCACCTCAGCATAGCTCAGTCAATGTATAAATATTAAAATAGGCCTACTCATTAAAATATATTTCAACTATTGTTACATACCTGTTTGCTACAAATCTCGCAGAATATTATTTTTTTCATCGAAAGTGAATTGTGGAAATTCTGTTACCCATTGCTGGAATAGCATAGATGTTGCACTTTTATCTTTTGGTATTAAGCTGCACAGGATAACGTCCTACCACTTAAACTTCACAAATAAGGAAAGGGAAAGAGTAACAATTAACAGACATTCAAACTAACCATTATACAGCATTGTTGAAATTCTATTTGAAGGAAATACAACATTTCATCCACTGTTGCTTTTCCGATGGTGTTAATCCATGAAAAACCTTCAATATCACTTACATGTATGAGCATGTGAGTAAATGGTGAAATAACGAAACTTTACATTGATTTAGGCATTTTAAGAAATTAGGCCACCGGCGTAGCTCAGTCGGTTAAGCCGCTTGCCTGTCGGTCTGAAATTGCGTTCGGGCGCAGGTTTGATCCCCGCTTGGGCTGATTACCTGGTGGGTTTTTTTCCAAGGTTTTCCCCAACCGTAATGTGAATGCAAGGTAATCTATGGCGAATCCTCGACCTCATCTCGCTATCACCAATCTCATCGATGCTAAATAACCTAGTAGTTGATACAGCGTCGTTAAAAAACCAACTGAATAAAAAAAAATTAATAAATTAGGCTCTAACAATCATTTTAGGACACTATCAAACTCAATGAATAGCTTTCAATTTTCATAACACATAAATATTAATAATTTTTTCCACTCCTAAAGGAACAAAATAGGTATTTGATCTAAAATCCAATGTCTGATTATCACAAAGCTATAGGTATACCACAGAGGCTTATTAAAGTAACAAAATTCATTTTACATTAAAAAGGAACAAATAAAACCCATGTATTATTACAGTAACTGTGCACTATGTAGACCAAAATCTTCATTCATCTTAATTGAAAGTGCGTTTTAAACTTGATTCTTTTAATATTTTCCATTCTCAGAAACCCCAGCAATAAATTCAGTGTTGCCTAGTTAATGTGAATTTTGTTAGATAAGTTTCAGCTAACTAGCTTCTGTAACCTCCTAAACTAGTAGAAAAAAATTGCCAAGAAAATATTTTGTATTCAATTCTGTAATCTAATTCTTTTAATCTAATTCTTTAACATTTGTGGTCTTGCTACTTCAATGTATTGATTGTCCATTTGATCTTGTCTTGATATGTAGGCTATAGGTTAAAAACGGAAAACTAGCAATGTTGACAATTCATAAATAACTCAGAAGATGAATGAAACATTGTTGTTTTTTTTTTCAATAATTTTCATATTTGGACAAATTTTGTTATTTTATATAGGTCCTGATTGTAATTTTACTAGTTGAATAGGGTAGCCAATTAATAACTTAACTACTTAAAATAATGGACTCATTTAAGCAATGTAACATCCTACCAAATTTTCACCTGTCGGCTGACAATATATATATTTTTTTCTTCAAGGAATTGAAATCTGCCAAATCAGCTGAGTAGGCTACACTGAATCTGTTGTTAAAATCGTGCACTCCCAGTTCTCAGGCGTAGTTGTTCCCATTTTTATCACTAGGTAGCATAAGCAAAGCAGCATAATGCACACAGTGAGAAAAGAGCATGAATCAGATAATCTAAAGGTGCATCTACATGGTTCAACTTTTCTTTCAACTTTATGCATTCAAGCAATTCATGCAAGATTTATATTTAATATTAATTAATATTTATATAGCCTACATAGTGAAGATGATGTTCAAAATGGTGCACAATGTAGACACATAATCTTCATGCACCTTATTTGAACGCACATTTTAAACTTGATTCTTTCAATATTCTTCCCAGATTACATGCATAGAAAATTGAACCGTAATAGTGGTGATTACTGTCAGTAATTTTGTGCTCATCACTACTATGAGGTTGGATCGAAAAGTAACATACAACAATTTTTTGTGGCAACATATTTAATAGATAAGCAAGACGAAATAATGCACAAGAAAATGGGTTTTCCTATTTTTCGAAATGTCTGTCTGCCTGTCTGGATGTTTGTTTACCTTTTCACATGATAATGGCTGAACAGATTTCGATGAAAATTGAAATATAAATTAAGTTCGTTGTAATTTAGATTTTAGGCTATATGGCATTCAAAATACTTCATTTAGCGGGGCCTGAATTAAATAAATCGAAATGGCCAAGCGCCATTTACTGAAGACTTAGAAAACAATGATTAAAATTAAGTTATTACCATAATTCAATGGAAACTTATAGCAAGTAATATAAAGTTTACACATTAAAACTAAATGATATGTCAATCTTCATTAAACTATGGTTGCATGTAATCTATACTAATAATAAATCTGTAGCCGAAATTTTTCTGGTAATTTTCGATTTTCCAAAAATAATTGATCCTAACATATATAATTAACCATCCTGAAACTGATAATGGCTGAACCGATTTATATTAAAATTGGAATATAAATTAAGTTCGTTGTAACTTAGATTTTAGGCTATATGGCATTCAAAATACATTATTTAAAAGGAGGGTTATAAGGAGGCCTGAATTAAATAAATCGAAATATCTCGCTTATTATTGATTTTTGTGAAAAATGTTACATAACAAAAGTTTCTTTAAAAATGATTTCCGATAAGTTTTATTCTTTACAAAATGTTGATAGGACTGATATTTAATGAGATAAATGAGTTTTAAAATTAAAATAACGCCATCTAAGATGGTGCAATGAAATAACAAATGACTTTGTCTATAAGGGGCGTCATTGCTCTGCTTCTTTGGTTTTTGGAGTCATATTCCTCCCCTTCTTAGTAGCTTCCAGTTCAAGGACCCCGGTGTTCAGTGTGTCAGTTTTCTCTGTATTGAGTGCTTTCTTTGAAAGTTATGTGTGGTAGGTTGTAAATTTTACGAGGCTTTGTGACTACGTTTGTCTCTTCTGACAAGGTAAGAATAAGTTTCTGTACAACATTGTTATGTTATCTATGGGTATTTGCGGCGTTATTAGGTGTTTATGTTCGGTTATTCATTTTTACAGATGAGCATTATAAACGGAGATGGTCCTAATTTCGGGGTAAAAGTTACGAAAATGTTTGAGTGTGGAGATGGCAATGATTCCTGTAATGACACTAGTTCTGATGAAGAAGTAGATCACGTGGAGGCAGATGATATAATACCTACTGATACAGATGAAGTTGAAGATGAAATTATTACACAGACAGGGGGAATTTTTATTAATGCCGGTAGAAGCAGTACTTTGGAGGCTAATTCTCGGAGGCAAGTTGGGCCTACTCGTAAGGCCAGAAGGCTTATATATACATCAGAAGACAGTTTGGTCTCTGAAAGTGAAGTGAATGAACATATTCTTGACTCATTAACCAATCCAAACCTAGTTAGGCCATCAAAGAAAATATTAACTGGAAAAAATAACCATCATTGGTGTACAGAACCTGCGGGAAAGACATCTCGTTGCACAGCATGCAGAAATATAATTCATTTCATTCAGGCTCTTTTAGGGCATGCTAAGGAGGCAGATAGTCTTATGCAAACCTTCTTTTTGTTTATGACTAATGAAATGCTTCAAATGATAGCCAATCACATAGATGAGGAAACAGAAAGAAAAAGGGTAAAATATACGAGTACATCACCAACTAACACCCAGAAGAACACTTGTGTGCTGGAAATGAAAGCATTGTTAGGACTTCTGATCCTAACTACAGCGCTAAAAAATAATCACCTTTCTGTACGAGAAATGTTCAGCACAGATTTATGTGGTTCCAGGTATAAAGCGGCAATGAATTCAGATAGATTTGAATTTCTCTTGTCGTGTATCAGGTTCGATGACAAGGAAACGCTACAGGAGAGACGAGAAAATGATTATTTTGCGCCTATACGCGAGTTCTGGGAGGAGTTCGTCCAAAATTGTAGAACATGCTATAAACCAGGTCCGTTTATTACAGTAGACGAACAGCTCCTGGGATTTCGTGGGAGGTGCCCTTTCCGGATGTATATTTCGAATAAGCTGAATAAATATGGCATCAAAATAGTGATGGGTTGTGACACGAAAACAAAGTATATTTCAAATTTTTCAAATTTCAAATTTATTTACATTTGAATTGAATACATATGAATAGATACCCAAAATGAGCATATGCTCGTGCTCGGGTACAGTCCAGTAGTCTACATAAATTTTACAGGGTTGAAATAATAATGCTGAAGATGTAAATAATAGTAACAACAACAATAATAATAATAATAATAATAATAATAATAATAATAATAATAATAATAGAATAATCGTGACAGAAATGATACAAAGATTGTAATACAAAATAATTCATTAATAATAATAATAGTGATAAAACAAATTTTTACAATAATCAAATAAATACTAAGACGGATAAAATAAAATCTAAAACCACTAGCGAGAGTTAACACAACTTAAATTAGCATATAATAACCGGAAAAAAATGCCAAACTCGAAAATCAACAGAAAAGTTCGTTGTATCGCAGACGACAGCAACCGCCATATTGACATTGTGTTGTACATTAATGGTAGTAGGGGGGAGCCGAAAGTCTACGTAACTGCCGTTCTCTTCGAATCTTCTCGTACAATCATGGGAAGTTAATGCTGTAATAACAAAATGTCTACGAGTCAAACTGTTCATTATTACCAGGATAAATACAAATAATACTGAAATATATTAATCGAGTTTCAGTTATAGATATCTCCTTTTGTGCAAGAGGTATTATATCAAAATATTTTATGAATGGTGGGAAAATATAAATTTCAATAACTTTCTAATGACAAGATATAGTGACAAGTACAATCAAGTGTATCTGTGGCGATGCTAAGGAATCATTTATTGGAGATATACACTGTTATTAATTAAGAAAATCTATTTATATTTATTACAGTGTTTTATCTTATAGGTTACATGCATCAGATAAATACAATAAAAAATTAGTACCATATAATGCTAGTAACACTTAAAAAAAATTATAATAAAATTTATCAAATATCATACAAACATTTTCACTTTATTTTTAAACTTAAGAATGTCTAAATTGCTTAGGTCTGGATTATTTTTCAATACTGAATTGTATAGTCTTGGTCCATAATTCCTACTGTGTCTTAATCCAGCTGTAGTGTGGCATTTAGGTTCTGCCAAAAGAGTTGGGACATTTCTTCTGGTGTTATGTTTATGTTTTTCAGTTATAAAATTCATTCGATTTTTGTGGAAATAAGTTAGTAATGTATGTTTATATATTTGCTCAATTTTTAGTACTTGGAGTTCAGAATAAATAAATTGTGTCGGATAATCAAGTGGTTTATGCAGACAAATTTTGATGATACGTTTTTGTAGTAATATTAATGGAGTTAAGATAGTCTTTGTCATTCCACCCCATCCTATTATTCTGTATTGAATGACTGATTGAAACAAGCCTAGATAAACAACATGGAGAACATAGATAGGCATATATGCATGAAGGGTTACAAAGTTGTGAATTGTTTTCCGTAACCTATTACATAAATATGTTACATGTTTATTCCATCTTAAATGTTGATCAATGACAATACGTAAGTATTTTACTTGCGTGGATTCTGTCAAGAAAGAGCAATTACAATCAATCAAGTTTATGTTACTGCAATTGTGTATTTTTAAATTTGTATCCTTATCGAGTTTGATTTTTCTCAGACTAGAAGCCGTTAATGTAAAAGGAACTGCAGTTGTTTTTGAAATGTTCAATGAGAGCAAATTTTCATCTAACCATTTCTTAATTATATTTACACCTCTATTAGCATTTAGGTAGGCATCATTCCAATTCGATCCACTAAAAATTACGGCTGTATCATCGGCATATGCAAATATATCTCCAGATGTGTTTCCTATATCAATATTTAGCAAGTCATTGATGTATATTAAAAATAGTAGTGGGCCTAAAACTGTACCTTGTGGCACACCTATACTTATATTACGAATTTCACTGTGTTGGTCGTTAAATTTCGTTAATTGGGATCTGTTGCTTAAGTATGACTTAAATAAATTTAAAGCGATTCCTTTAATGCCATAGGCATGAAGTTTAGAAGTGAGTATATTATGGTCTACAGTATCGAAGGCTTTTTGAATATCTAGAAAAAGGCCTAAACATTTTTTACCCGAGTCTAATTCTTTGATAATCCTTGATGTTACTTTCATAATAGCTTCGTCCATGCTCGTGTTAGTATGGAAGCCAAACTGCTTTTGACTTAATAGACTGTTTTTGCTAAGAAATTAATTAGCCTGCTTTTAATACATTTTTCTAATAGTTTAGAGAGACTTGGTAAGAGTGAGATGGGTCTGTAGTTACTGAGATTGTTTCTGTCACCAGATTTGTATATAGGTATTACTACAGCACATTTAAGATCAGTTGGAAATACACCTTGTGATAAACACAAATTAGAGACATGGGTTAGTGGTTTCGATATAGGTACAATAATCAGTTTGAGTGTTCTAGTAGTGATACTATCAATACCCGGAGCCACATTATTTTTTAAAGTTTTAGCAATAGTTATAATTCCTTTATCACTTACGGGAAACATGAACATTGATGATGGTGGTGGTGGTGGTGATGATGATGATGATGATGATGATGATGGATAAGAAAAGGAAGAAGAGAGTCTTGTGTTTTTGTTTATTTTTGATGCTATATTGTGTCCTATGTTTGTAAAATGAGCATTAAATTCGTTTGCAATATCATGATGATTCTTAATAATTAAGTCATCTTTATTTACTATTTCCATAATACTGCAGCTTTTATTTGTTAAAACGTTAGTAGCTTCGTTAATAGTCTGCCAAAATCTTTTGGGGTCATTCCTATTGTTGACAAATTTCTAAGTAACTTTCATATTTCTTATAATGCAAGTTAAGATATTTTAGTACCTTTTATATTTTTTTGATAAATCTTCATTCAAAGGTTCACGTTTTACTTTTTTGGCTAGTCTGTCTCTTGTGCGTATTGATTTAACAATACCGGAAGTGATCCAAGGTTTTATTTTTTTATATTTACTGGGTACATTATTACAAGTATGAAAGGTATATTTAGTTATTAGATCGCGAAGTATTTTGTAAAAATTTTGAAAACTAACTTCAGTGTTTTGGCAATCAAAAACCGTTTCCCAGGTCTCTGAGCTAATATTTGCGACTAAGTCTTTGTAATTAATATGTTGCTTGCAATTATTATGTGAATTTATGATGGGATCCTTAATAATATATTTAGTAGTGATAGTGGCTAGTCCAAATACCATATAATGGTCTGTAATTGCACTATTTATTATACACTCCAGATTTGAAATCTAAGTTAATAGATGATTTGAAGAATATATGATCAAGGCATGCATTATATTGAGTAGGAGCATATAAGTATTTCAAAAAACCATATTCATGCATAATATTAAATATCTGTTGCCAGACTTATCTAAATTGTGTTCTAAAATTTGAATATTAATGTCACCGAAAGTAATATGATTTTTAACGTCCAGGAAATCAATTTTGCAATTATTTGGAGGTCTGTAAATTGCTGTTAGAGAAAATGGAATATCGCCTATAGAAAAGTCAAAATGAATAGAGTTACAGTGGTTAAATTCTACATCCTTAGAGCAGATGTTAATATAATCTTTAAAATATACCACTATTCCATCACATTTATTATATTTATTCATTTATATAGCCATGTAAGTCAAAACCGTTATCATGATCTATCCAGGCTTCAGTAAGAACTATTATATCGAAAAAGAAAGTAAAATTTTCTAGTAATACACAAAATTCATCATAATTTTTATTTATACTACGAATATTTAGATGAAGAATTTTTAAATGTGATAGACTAGTGCTAATATAACTGTTGCAGAGAGAGAGGTCTTCGAAATTTTCTGTGGCGTTGTTGTTTTCGTGGTAGTACTGGTTAAGTTTATTTATAATATTATTGTGTTCCATTGTTAGTTAACATTAAGAAAAATACTAGAAAGTAAACGTTTGGAATAATGTGCAAGACTTTACAGGTTATTTATGTCATATGGGCTACTTATCTTAATAACCGGACTTCTTTCATCTCTGCGAACCAGTATTTTTCCATCCCTTGTCCAGATGAATTGGTAGCCTTTGTTCCTGGCGGCATCTCTTGCGCTATTCAGCAGACTTCTAGTCGCGGCTGTTAAATGATCCCCTGCTGAGAACCTTCCGGTAGGTAGATTCTCGTTCAATATGGTTGGTGCTTCTCCATATCTCGACAAGTGCACACAGACAGGGGGAATGCCACTTGGGTAATTCTACTTGAAGGAACTGACAAAGACTCTAAGAGGTTCTAACAGAAATATCACAGTAGATAATTGGTTTACTTCTGTTAAACTTGCTGATGATCTCTTGAAAGATAAATTAACTTTTGTTGGTACTATGCGCACCAATAAGCCAGATATTCCTCCTCAACTAATCACCAAAAACAGGAATATAGGCTCATCTATGTTTTGCTTTGACAAAGAAAAAACTGTGGTTTCTTTCAAGGCCAAATCCAACAAGGTAGTTATTCTGTTGTCCACTGCCCATGACCAACCCACCCTAAATGAAAATACGAATAAACCACATATAATAGATGACTGCAATGCCACAAAATACGGTGTGGATACTCTCGACCAAATGTGCAGCAACAATTCTTGCAGCCGAAAAATTAGACGGTGGCCCCTATGTGTTTTCTATGGAATGCTGAATATAGGGTATCTGAACTCGTGGGTGATCTACAGTCACAACAATCAGCGCGAGAAATGTGCAAGAAAATCCTTCCTAATTCAACTAAGATAAGAGCTTACTAAATCATGGATGATGAAAAGATTGCAATAGTCAGCTTGCAAACCAACTTACAGGATTTCATAGAAGCAGTCCTAGAAGACAATGTGCCGAAACAATGTCAAGAGTCAACTAGAAACAACAAAAGAACCATGTGTCACATCTGCCCATCAAAGAAAAGACGAATGACTACATCCTACTGCAATCAGTGTGAACGTGCTTATTGCAAAGAACATCGCGCTAATTTGTGTACAAATTGTTGTAAATAAGGCAGGGAAAACTATAATGAAAACTAAATTGAACTTTAGGGGAAGTGTATGATGATTCTGTGCTTATGTACTTAGTGTTATGTGAGAATTTAGCCTTGATTCTTAATTAAACTGAAAGATCGTAAATTTTACGTGGTTTTGTGTTCGTGCAAGGTTGAAATAGGCTTTATGTTCTAGGGTTAAGTAGGATACAACTAACCATCTGCAAGTTGTATCCCCTCGAGACCATTGTCTGATAATTTAAGAAATCAGAGTCTGGGAAACATGAGTTTGGAATTATAGATATGAAAGATGTATCATGTTGTTGCCAAATGACAGAAGTGCTTACTTCCTTGTTACACGAAATATAAGGAATACTGTGATCTTGCAAATAATTTGCAAGAGTTTTACAGAAATACTCATTTTCAGCATCCGTGTTACCAAAAAAATGGTAGGTGCTTGCTGTCTGCTGTTTGTTTACATTTATTTCTCCTGAAGAATTGGATAAATTTTACTCATATCCAATGTTACATTGAGTCAGTTCATCTTGAAATGGTGCACGTGAAACGTTGCATCATTTTTTCCAAAATAATAGATTCCTGTTTGTAAAATATGACAAGTAGGAATTTTCTCCAAAATAGCCTTATATTTTTTTACATCGTGTGATATGGAATGGATAATATGAACCCAAAAATGTTCGTCAGAGATAATAGCCCTATTTACATAATTAGCCCTGTAATATAAAACTTCTTCAAAAAATATTTAGGACTTGAAAGTTGCCAGTAAAATTAACGTAATTCTAGCAAATATAGAAATAGATCACAAAAATTATGTGCAAATAGTACTTTTACGTAGAAGTGGCAGAAATAGTGTAAAAAAGATATATTGTCAGAAATAATCTAAAAGCCATTCAACACTGCAGAACCATAAAGGTCCACCCTTTATAAAAGGTTTGTTTTTATTTCACACACTACCACTCAGCTGTAAAGTGTGTCCGCAGCTATAATGTAAGTGTTTTACAACTTCTCTTGAACCGTTTGTTTTAACAGTTTTGGTGGTTACTCAACAAGTAATATACTTAAAATCTCATAACCTGCAATATTCTTATAAGTTTTAAATACAGTTTTTCTTAAAAGCAAAGTAACACTGCTGAAAGGGTGGGGACCACTCTGAAAATTTTCTCTTCTTTTGTAGTTAGAACAGTGGTTCACAACCTTTTGAATGTCATGGATTCTTTGAAGTTCATATTACATTTGGCGGACCCCTAAATTGTTTTATACATTTTAGGGCTATAAGCATGTTCTATTAATTAAATATTTGCATAGTGTAGTGAATTAAACATGTCATAGCAACATGAAATTTTAGTTTTGCCTTTTGAATATAATCTGAAAATGCATAAGTGCAAAGACTTTTACGTTCTATCATGTTTTCACTCTTCTGAAAAATAAAATGAAATTCGTTTTCTAGGCTTATTATAATATAAGGTTATTACTGAGATGGTTAATATTACCTTGCAGCTGTCAGTTTGGAGAAGTCTGGTTCAGTTGTACATTCTCTGAGTCACAAGTTTAATTCAACATTAAAAGCAGAAAATATACATGAGTCTTGTAGACTCATTCTATTAACATGAGCTTTTCTTTCAATATAAAGTATAATGTATTTAGACAATTTCATACACTGCAACTACCCACTTATCTTGTCAAGAAAAAATTATCATTGATTGATTTTCTACTCCAAAAACATATTTTCTCACACTAAAATAGTATAAAACAAACCTCAATTAAGAAGTTTTACATTTGTTATATTGTGACGACTCAAACATCTTAGAAATCTGCAAACAATACTCTTCAACATGCTTTTTTCCTTATTAAAATCTGACTACTACTTTTTGAGTTATTAAGTATATAAAATGTGAAAATATTCTGCTTCAATGAAAGTTATTTAAGTAATGCCTTCTCCTGTTATTGGCAGACAATTAGGAAGGAGGAGGTCACTCTTTAAGATTGACTCATGTGCAGACCAACAGAGTTTACTGAGTTGTTACCCTATAATAACATACTACACTAGTCAGACTTCAGATGTATATAAACTTTTGTTCTTCCTGTGTCAAGCCTGCATAAATCTGAGTGTCATAATGTGACGAACAGTACAGAAAATAGTGGAGCGTGTGGGCCCAGACATTTCAGATATTATTCATATCAGTAATAATGGTGTGGAATCAATTAGGCCTATTTAATTTTATCTTGATTACTTAAATAGGGAGAAAGATGTTAGTAATCCTATTTCTGATGATTCTGAAAGGTGAATAATAAATTAATCCTTTCGCAATCATATTGCTAAACGAAGTTATGTTACTCGAAATGTGGAGAGCTATTTTAAAAATTCACACAGACAATATATTGACTTCCCGAGGTATACTTAAGTAAGAGTTTGTTTTACAGAACCATGAGGAATGATGAGAAACAACAATGATAGTGTCAGTTCTCTCCATTAACATCTTGCGACATTGATTTTTTAATATTTAAAACTTAAATTATTTATGATAGTGTGCAGAGAAGAAACACTGCTGTCGAAAATTCCACATCTTATAGCGAAATTTGCATATTTTCCAACATAGTCGCTAATATAAATACACAAGCTGCTGGAATAACTACGAAAACAATAGTCACGACAGGACACCAATACTTTCTGTGACACAGTAACGAAGATTAAACTCTTCCAAACAAAATAGCTGGCTACCATGTGCTCGCTGTGAAATAGTTGGCAACATTGTCCTGTCATCCTGAACTCTGGTTAGCTGGTTTGTGACAGTTTGAAACCACTGAACTGTCAATACTTTTCTAGTTTTGTATAGGCTTGGAACATATTTCGTAGAAATTATGCAAATTTCGATTTTCCTAAATTAATGTTATTTTGTTGAAAAAGGTTGTAGTTTTCATGAATATAATAAATGAAGTATTGACATTGCATATTTTTTTCCCTCTTTACCACAGTCAAGTAAAACCATTCTGGCAATAGAAAGCTTACACTCTTTAGATATTTCATGGGTTATTTGACTACTTCTTAGTGTTATTTCAGTTCCTACCAATGGGGTAACTGCTACACTATGTGAAGAACTCGGTAATGCACAATTGACTGTGACAGCTGATTTTGACAGTGGCCTTAATGTTTCTGGTAAATGAAGAGTGGTTTTTTTTATATAGCTTCGTGATATGATGGAATGTCATTGTTGACACGCAAGAAAGAATAATAATAATAATTTATTTAATCTGTCAGAGCTAAGGCCAGTAGGCCTTCTCTTCTGCCCAGCCAGACTTTAATTCTAATTGAATACAATTGCTTACATAATTATTACATTAATATCTAGACCATAAGACAACATGAAAGTAAATAATGAAAGTTGGGTAAGTAATGTTAGTGTGACAGTAATAAACATTAGTAAGAAATAGTTATAATAATAATAATAATAATAATAATAATAATAATAATAATAGTAGTAGTAGTAATAATAATGAAAATATAGATATTTATCTGTTATATATATATAACCATTAAACATTGAGAAACCTGAAACAGCTATTATTGTTAACAAGAATTATTAGAAAAATATTTCGTTAGCCTATTCTTAAATTGGTTTGATATCTGACAGTGCCTGACATTACTCGGTAGGGAATTCCAAAGCCGAGGAACAGCCACAGTGAAAGAAGATGAATATGAGGATGTTCGGTGGGAGGGAATGGATAATATTGAGGAGTGTTGTGATCGTGTGTCTAGGTTATGATGGGTGGATAAATTTTGAAAACAAGACGCAAGATAGACAGGAGTGGAGAAATGCAATATGTGAAAGAGAAGGGAAAGACAGTGGATTTTCCTACGATCTTCTACACGTAGCCAGGACAACAGTTACCTGCTAGCATCAGGGACTGTCGAAATAAAATTCAATTCAAACGCAAACTTACTAGGCACTTGGTCAGTAATTGAGACTCGTTCAGACATGGTTTCTTGTAAATAGTTCTTTTAATCTACCACAAAATATCTCAATATCCGGTAATTTCATCACTATAGAATTTTGTTATTGTAGGTTTAATTTGTAATTTAGTAAATACAAAAATATTCTTTGTTCTTAACTTCTATGATAAAATGTCTAGCTTTCATTAATCAGGTATTCTTGTCGTACTTTAATTTTTATTGTAATTGTAATTGTAAATTTAATATTAATTGTAATCTTATTGTTCATGTTATAGTTGTAATCCCCTGGTAGAGGGGCAGAGAAGGCCTGACGGCCTTATCTCTACCAGGTTAAATAAATAAATCTAATCTAATCTAATCTAAACAACATTTCAAGGGATGGTGTTACGTGATCAGCCCGGCGAATATTGCAGATGAAACAGACGCACATATTATGAACACATTGTAGTCTCTGTGCCGAAGTAACACTTAGGTCAGTAAGCAGAATATCACAGTAATCGAAGTGGGGCATCACGAGTGTTTGCACTAACATTTTTTTCATGGAAAAGGATAGAAAATTCTTCAATCGCCTAAACGAGTGGATTAATGAGAATACTTTTTTGCAGGTTTCTGCAATTTGAATGTTCCAATTTAAACTTTTATCCATATAAATACCTAGATTCTTTACTGATTCACTGAATGGAATTTCGGTGCCGTATATTTTAATCGGGACAAATTTGGTATTGTAATAGTGCTTAACAAACGTGAATGGCCCACAATGATTGACTGTGATTTTGCTGGATTTAGTTTAAGTCGGAATTTCCATGTCCATATCCAAATTGAGTCCAAATCGTCATTAATTTTAGTTATTGCATCATTTATTTCGTCAGTGTGGAATTTTATGTATATTTGGAGGTCGTCTGCATAGAGATGGTGTCGGCAGTTCTTTAGAGATTCTGATATGTCGTTGATATAAATTGTAAATAGTAAAGGGCCAAGAACTGATCCCTGTGGGATCCCTGACCTCACGGCCTGCCAAGAGGAAGAACGATTTCCAGCTATCACACTTTGTTGGTGGCCATTAAGGTAAGAGGCAAACCACAGGACAACGTGCTCTTCTAGGTGTAGTCTTCTGAGTTTACATATTAACAAGTCAATGTCTACAGAATCGAAGCTTTTGCTCAAGTCAAGAATGGCACATGGAAAAAAGTGTCTTTGTCCATACACAATAAATAAGTCACCAAGGGATTTAGCACGTGACAGCGCGGTGCAATTGATTTCTGAGGGGAAGACTGTGAGTGTATGGTCAAAAACTGTCATTTGGCGTGTCATCTGGAATGGCATGTTGGCAGGTACAAATTTTCAATGATTCTGTCTTTCCTTTGGCAGCTCCAGTATTGTGTATGAGTAGAGACGAAGGCAGAGCTTTGAAATGTAGTGATGCAGATTAAAGAAAGGAAAAAAGGAAAATTGCCAGTGCTGATACTGGAACTATCGTGTATTCATTTATTTATTTTATCTGCCAGTATTATAGGACCTTCTCTTCCATCCTACCAGATAAGGCATATAAATACAACAAATACAAATACAGGGTAGTCTGAAAGTTTCTCATCCCCCAGCTTTTAAAAATGAAACCAGTTTCATAATAATTATACAATTTATTGATGAACCATTACAAACAACATGTATTTATCTAACATATGTCACATTTAGTACTTTGTGTATCTGCCATTGTTGGTGTGGCACTCAATAATGCGTCGAGCGAAACTTTCCACCAAATTCGTGGTATAGCTTCGGTCGATACCATCCCTTTCTTCCTGCACCCTGGCGACTAATTGTTCCCTAGTGCGTGGTCTGGATTGTCTGAAGACACTATTCTGTAGTTGGGCTCACACATGCTCAATGATAGGCCTATTCAAATAGGATGAGTTTCCTGGCCAGTCAGTCCAAACACTGTTGAAGTTCTTTTTTTTATCAACTCAATACTCGCTTTTGCAGTGTGAGCTTTTGCCCCATCCTCCATCAAAATGTCCATAGAAGGCTTTGTAAATTTGGAGCGATTATCCATAGCTTTCTTGAAAACTGGAAAAATTTTATTTCTGTAATATTCGCCATTGACAACCTGGTTTTGTGGGATAATGTGCAAGTCTGTTTTTCCATACCGAGATATGTCCGCCTGCAATCATGATTTTTAGGGAAAATTTTGAAACAAGGACTGGTGAAAAATCGGCAGGATTGTTGGTATGGATTCTATGATTTTTTCTGTTTGGTTTTGGATTAAGTTTAAAAAGAATATGTGCTTGTTTCACACGTTCATTTGGGTTATCATTAGTAAAACTTTCCCTCATCATTCTTTCACAGAATTTTACACGATCAGCGATATTTTTTTGACTGAATAGAGTCTTGACTGGTCATTTGTATGTAGTTCTAATCCAATCAGTAGATTTCACATGGTGACTAACTGTTGTGACCCCAACTTTCTTCCCACGATTTAGGAATTCATCTGAGAAATCCAATTTCATGACAACACTTTTTATGTCAGTAACTTTATCTTTACATAGTGCTGTGATTCTTTTCTTTGTGTTAGACGTCATTTTCGTCGGTCTCCCGCATCTTTCCTGGTTTGTGACATCACCATCTTCTTTTCTTACTCTGTTTCTGTACACCTTTAGATGTCGAGGAGTTTCTTTGATTGATATCCATCTGCACTAAGGGCCTGAATGTTTTAACGTAAATATTCGCTTTTGCTGGGAGCCATTATCTGCGAAAAAACATGACAATACTAAGACCCAACATTATCATTCCAGGCACTGATAATTCAAAATAAGGAAACAAAAGATTGCAGAGTCCAAAAGTTTCTCACCCTGGTGAGAAATTATTGGTTTATTTTAACTGTATCCTGCGATTGTGCAAATATACACTGTAATTGTTTCTTAATCGCATGTGGACCTCGGACATAGAAGATGAATTAGCAAACCAAAATTGAGCATTTACTCACCTCTAAGAACCAGAAATACCAACTTCCCTGAGAGCATACAAAAAAAAAATTACCTTAAAATACAGGTCCTGAAAATGCGATTGCCACACTCACACTGTGAAAGCGTTGCTGGTCTCAATAATGGTGATCGCAACATCCCTCTGTGGGGAATATCGAACGTGAATAGACAGGAGGATTTGAAAGTGGGAAGCAAACAAAGTGGGGTGCAAGAATTCTTAGGAGTGAGAAATTTTCGGACTAACCTGTGGTAACGTGTGTGTTGTATGTGTGTGTCTAATGCCTACCCACTTCACTTAACGTGATTCGGGTTCCACATATTGTGGATAGATGGCAGGACTGTGACCCATTTTCAAGTTGCACATAATTCGGGGGGGCCATGTTATGCATGATGTGTATCTGTGAAGAGTTATGTTGTGTACTAGGTGAGTGTATACTTGTAGTAACATTAAATAATGCAAGTTACTTGAAAGTCCATTGATAGAGGATTAACAGGATAAATAGGAAATTAATACAAGAAAAACAAAAAAGAGAAAAGGGAAACTACATTAACAGTGATGATGATGATGATGATGATAACAATAATAATAATAATAATAAATACATTACATGTTAAGGATAAACTGACATTATGTCTTAATGTGATAGTTATAATACATGGGTTGATTTTTTAGTAGTGGCAGCTATGCTGCAGCGATGCCATGCAAAGGAGCCAGGCAATATAGTTCATACCACAGGTTGCTTACATACCTCCCCTCCCTCAGAGCTAATGAATTCGCACTATCCCCTACACGTCTGTTCACAATAACAACAAAAAGACGAGTAGTTGTGAGCAAGCAGAATACAATCGCAATGTTTTCGAAGTAGGAACAGAGAAGCTAGTTAAAAATTTAATATGTGAGAGGTGGCATGGCATGGCATGGCAGTGTCATCAAGGACTGCAAGAGGCTTTTGGTGCAGCTGCGTTACCTTACCAAATGGTAGCAAGGTGGGTTAGAGCCTTCAGACAAGGACGCGAAAGTGTATTGGACTTGCCTCGATCTGGTTATCTACCAGTAAGAGACGAACATGTAGAGACTGTGTCCGTATTAGTGGAGACGAATCAGACCTTAACGATTCTTTGAGTTAGCGCAAGATACAGGATTGGCACCTTCGACTGCTTCACATCCTGAAGGACCACCTGAAAATGCGGAAAATTGCCTCAAAATGGATTCTGCATGATTTAATGGACATGCAGAAATGTCAACAATATGACGCTTCTTGTACTCTGTTGCAGTGCTATGAGTGCGAAGGAGAAGTCTTCTTATGGTGTATTATTACAATGGATGAGATGTGGGCCAGATTTTATGAACCTCAGCTGAAATGCCAGTCGGGCAAATGGCGTCATCACGGGTCACCACGAAAGACAACAGTTTGGCAGAACCCACCAGTGTGAAGGCTATGCTGATTCTTGCCTATGATTGGAATGGTGTAATCTTAAGGCATACTGTTCCCCAAGGCAGAACGTTATTACAGAGTACTATTGTTCATTTTTGCTAAACAATATGCGAGCAGCTCTGAGAAGAAAATGGCGATACTTTATGGATAACCCACCCATCGTTCTACATGACAATGCTAGGGTGCATACAGCAGGAGTTGTGTCTGAATTGTTCAATTGTTGGCGCTGGGAAGTGCTCTATCACTTGCCATATTCTCCAGATTTAATTCTATGTGACTTCGATCTAATCCCTAAGATGAAGGACCTACTTCGTGGGATTTGCTTCTGAACAGTTGAAGATGTTTTACAGAAAACTGACCACTATTGGCACCATCAACTGATTAGGCAGTGCCAACGGGATCCAACAGCTTCTGCATGGCTGGGAACATGTACACAACGCTGGTGACTATATTGAAGGCTTGTAAAACTTAGAACCATGTAAGTATGCTATGTATCGTGAAAATAAATATTTGCCAGAAGTAAAAAATCAACCTATGCAGTATGGATTATATGCCTTATGGCGAAGTTGTGCAACTCGACAGGCAAGCAATTTCATGAAGTGCAATGTAATTTTTTTATTTACACTTTACATCTAAAGTCTGATTAGTGTAATATTTAGGTAATCGGCAATGTATGCGATGGAGGGGAAAAGGAACTGGCCACTACCCCATTATCTGCTGGCCTAGTTGCCTCATAAATGATACCATGTTGGTTATTACTTAGTTATTACCTGTCTTCAGACAGTTGATTAAACAACAACAATTTTGATATTATCTGACAGTCTCTGAATGGTCAGGGAGAGAATTCCAGAGCCTTGGAAGCAATATACTGAAAGATGATGAGTAGAGGGATATTCTCTGCAGAATTCCACATGGTTACAGTATAATATGAATGATTATTACATCTATGGAATGAGTTAATTGATGTATAGAATTAAAGCAAAGTATAGTGGAAAGATAAATCTGTAAATCAGGGGTCGTCAGCATAGAGCACCCTGGGGCTAGCTTCTCTTACACGCAGAAAATGCAGTGTACCATGGTACACTCATAGCTGTTAGCGGGTATGCTCTCTACCTCTTCCTGCTGCACGACGGTGCACACAGGATGGCACTGCTTTCCCATTGCACATTTCAGCCAGTGCTGACGACCACTGCTGTAAATAATATTAATAGACCATAACATTTAAAAATTGAATTAATATAAAGCCATATGAAACGATGCGTCTGATTGAGGTTCTGGCTGATATGTACATCTATTATCAGGCAGTACATCTCACTTGACGATATGTCAGAGGAAGAACAGTTATTGTTCATATGGATCTGAAGTCTGATTAGTGTAATATGTAACTAATCAGAGACATGTGCAATGGAGGGAGAAAGGAACTGCTCACACTACTCCATTATTTCCTGGCCTGATTGCCTCAGAAGTGGTGCCTTGTTATAGTGAGGATCACGTAAGTTCAGTTCCCAAACAGCAAATATTTCCGCCTTGTCAGTGTTGCCAACTGTTACCAGATATCACCACATGTACTAAAATCACAAGCCTATGTACTGAATGACTTCTTTACTCACCGTACTTTACCTTAATGTTGGAAGGTTATTCGAAATAGTTTCAATAATAATGAGAATAATAATAATGAGAAATGTATTGTTATGTTCTATTCTTTTATTCCTTTACATTATTATTAGTATTAGCATTAATAGGTTACTAGACGTAAATATACAACAAAGTATAGTATATCTGTGGTGTTTGGGTAAAGGGAGATAAGTCATAAAAATGAGTTCGGAAGATAAGTCATAAAAATGAGTTCGGAGATAAGTGAAAATTAAACTTCGAACCCTTATTACAAATAATTTTCCACACAAATAAATCACACCAACTGCTAGTATTCTTTGATTTTTGCACACCCACTTGTATAATTTAACTTGTGTGTTCATCTGGGGAACAAAATTCCATCTGCACAAAAGAATGACATACCCCTTTACCCGAACACCACAAATATAATATTCAAGAATCAAATCTGTTCCAAGACCAATTAAATTATTGTCACTTCACTTCAAAGATTCCAGCGTACATATACTGTACTTCCTAAAGGTAGATAAATTAATAACCAATTGACTTTTGGTTGGAATTCGAATGAACTTCTGATTATCTTTTGAAATTTAGTAAGGAAATGGATAATACAACTAGGCTAAAACTGAAATAATAATAAATCAACTTACAAAAATAATTTTGGTCCTTAAAAGCCATAAGTAATTTCACTTCTAGATACCTTTTTAAAGATTTCATTTGTTTGTAAATTGCTTAATAATGTTATACTTACACTTATTATTTCTGCAACTCCACGTCTGTCATTGAAAAAATGTATGATACATAACTGTGAAGTCTCTTTTTGGCTCTTGTGTCCTAAATTTAAATAAGAAAAAACAAGTGATTCAAGAAATGTGAGCTGGTGAAAATTAAATACTCAATTAATAAAATAATTACTACCAAAAGAGTATTTTATTAATTCTATACAAAAGATGGATTACACAGAACAGATGGCCAGAAATCATAGATTTATACACAACATACAGCATGAAACGATCATCAAAAAATGCTTTTTGTACACAATAACATCTTTCAAACGAAGTGAAATAGCCAATAAGTTCAATAAATATTATGCTAATAAGTAATAACTATAATTAATAATTATCTACAAGCTGTAAAAGGGAATAAAATAGTATATTGTTGAAATTAAGGGGTTATGGTTTATTACGTGTATTTATAATTTTAATTACTTTTTCTACATTTAATTATATTTTAATTTCTATTAGATTAGTTGGTGGTGTGGTTGTTAGTTTTATCTGTGTACGTCAGACTATTAAGAAAAAACTGAAAGAAATATTAAATCTACAATCTACTTTATATAACAATATTTAATCAAGAACTGAATATTACTATTAATTTAATAACATAAGACCCAAAACATCTCCAAGTCCAGACAATACACATGCTGATTTTCTTAAACATGTTGGCAAACAAGCAAACTCACTACTTTTATCTTGTAATCTCATCTAAAATACAATATCTGTCTGGAGAAAATCTATCATAACATCAGTTTTGAAAAGCAATTATTCAACTAATATCTTTTCGAGTTACCGACAGATACCACTTACTAGTATGATAGCCAAAATTATGGAAGAGACGATTTCATAGATTGAATTGGTTCCTGGAATCTAGTAACTAACTTTCATCTTATTGAGTTGACTTTAGAGAATTGCATTCAACAAATGGACAGATTTTAAATTTTAGTCAAGATATTAAAGATATTTTAAACAGAAAACAAAACACCTTAACAATTTTAATTTATTTTCAAGGATCATATGGCTCTGTAGATATAAATCACTTAAGAAATTGCAAACTTAGGGTGTCCATGATAAAGTGTTACACTGGGTCAGTGACTTGATTATTTGATTCATTGTCACAAATATGTAAATAGAGACAGATTCATCTGGGCTTCCCACATTGTTGTTTTCAGGAATACATTTTCCAATATTAATGTCGATGGTCTAACTAAAGAAATAGATCTTATGATAATCTCATCATTTGCAGATAATATGGTTGTCTAGAACAAAAAATCACAGTCCTCAAATATTAATAAACTGAGCCAAAATCCCAACAGACTTTTTGACTCTACTTGGAGAACTCAAACTTGCTCAATTAAGGGAAACTTTACTAATAAAACACAATCCCAAGTTATTTGAAAATGAATAGTATATAAGTTAACTTTAACAGATGATGTTAAGAAATGTGATACTTCTCCAGACATTTTAAAAATCATTAGAAACGATAAATGATCTGGTCAGTGAGTGACTACATACAGTATTTTTTATAGATGGACCCTGTTTACCAAGCCATAGATGTAGTGGTGTTGTAGTACAATACCAGTATATTCCCTTTTACAGGGAATTATATTCAAACACTTGTTTGCCCCATTTTAACCGTGACAACGCTTTTTAGTTCTTTTAAACATTCTGGTTATTGTATTGTGTTTGTGTTTAGTGAAAGATTTTAGATAAGGGCGCAAATAGCCATAATAGCTGACGCGCCCTTTTTAAACCCCATTAACTAACTAACTTCAAACACTGACTAATTTTGATAGTGAAAATTTAGATACACTTTTAAGCTTACAAAATATCCAGTATCAACTTCATAAATCTGAGAAGGCTGTCATACTATCAGATTCAAAATCAGATATTCTTGCTGCAGTATTGGACGTAACAGTATGAAATCTCAATATTTTACAGTGTTTTAATATTTTAAGCAAAATGGTGAATTACATCGACGACTGGTACTTCCGTGGATCCATGAACTTTATGGAGTGGGAGGTAATGAGGTAGCTGAAAGGTAGCAAAATTACTGTAAGGTTATCTATACCTGCATCTTACCACACTGTTAAAAGAATAACAAGATCAGAACATGACAATGTGGTAACAAAAATTGGAATGATTCTAAAGCAAATGAAAAAATTGCAATAGGCCATCCGGCATCCGCTCCACGATGGAGGAAAATCCTCAGAAGAAACTAACTAATCAGACCAAATGGGGGATCCAAACTACCCTCGAGTGCAGCTCTGAATTTGCAGGCCGAGTCTACCGACTAAGCTACATTGGTGGCTCCACTAAAAATATGAAGTACATGGCACTCAGATTATTAAATTGACAAACCTAAACAATTATTCATCAGTTAAGCTATAAAATATAATACATAGCAAGCAAGTTAATTCAATTTAAAAGTATAAACAATTCAATCAGTTGAAATATACAGAAATTGATAATAAATATCATGCAAATTACTTCACATTACAAGCATAAACAATTCATCACTTGTGGTATACAGCCTTCTATTTAATTTACAGCACATACAATTCATCAGTTAAGCTATAGGCCTACAGTCTACTATTCAATTTACAGCATATATAATTCATCAATTAAGTGAAAGAAAAATATAGTACAATACATAGTAAAAATAATACACCTAATTTAATAACTGAACTTCTATGAAAATCTACAGTGGCAGTACTCATATTATCACAGGCCATGATTGTCTCAAATATTTACAAAGAACTGATATTTCAGAATTTCCCCATGCCATAAATAAAAAAAATTACTTCCGTTTTCTGGATTATATTATATTATATTAATTATATATAAAACTCTTTCTCTATAAAACCCATTTATAAATTGTATGGTTTAAGTACAGAGATCTATATATCCTACAGAAAATGATTCATGTATATTACAATCATTTAATATTCCCACATATATGAAAATAAAATTGGCATTTAAAAGTGACGTGAATATTAAAAATTAGTAGTGGTATGAGACTCATTTTTTCAATTCTAAATTTTTAAAACCTTTCTTAGTTCAGGATTCTCAAACTGAGCATAGTGACACCCAGGTTTATCAAAGGTCTATGTCTGGAGCATCATAGCTGTAAGGACAAATTAAAATTTATAATGTACAATGAAATGCAATATTCACAGTTTTAGTACGTAAACACATATATTCGTTTTATTCTAATTTTGCATTTTTACATTTAAAAGAATGAAAGCTAGTAATGTAAATGAATATTTTATTTTAAAAGTACACCAAATCAGATTTGGGATTTTGGGGGGGGAGGGAGGTAGTAGTTCATCTACTTGGCAGCAAGCAGGCCAGTTGACTTTTGTATTGATAGTATGTATGTCTTAGTTGAAGATTGTGGCTTAATATGACACTACAAAAGTTTACATTACAATAAAGGATTTATCTTGTCGAGTGTTATTTGATAACAAACTGTGAAACAGAGCAAAAATGGTTTGCAACACAATTTCCTGGTGTTCCTGTTCCACATAGGACGACTATATTAAACCTCGTAACTATATAAATGGGGTCAGTTCAGAATAAACGTGGAAAGAGAAACCCAAGTGTGCTTACTGAGGAAAAGGAGAGGAGAAAGGTTAGAACATTCTTCTCGAAAATCTCTCCACCATCTCTCAGAAGAAATGGGTGTTTCAAAAACTACAGCATTTAGAGCCACTAAAATTCTTAAATTTAAGCCCTACAGAGTGGCAATAGTGCATGAATTACAGTCTATAGATAATGTGAGTCAAGTGAATTTTTGTAACTAGGTTTTACAAAGTGTTGCCGATGGCGCTGTGGATCCTACAGTAATTATTTTCACAGATGAAACATGGTTTCACTTACATGACCATGTTATAACGCAAAACAATAGATACTGGAGTAGCTTTTCTGAAGAAACACCATATTTAATATTACTTAGACCAGTCATGAATAAATTATTCAGCCAGAGTCAACGTTCCTATGCTTTATAGAGTATGTTATATAGTTATTATACAAAACTGAATTATTTTTAAGCACCATAACAGGCCAACATTCATGTAATATTTGCTGCAATATCAAGTTAATAATTACAATATGACTTGTATTTTCTTCGGCCGATGTGGCATGTAAATTGTGATCTGAATGGTTAATTTAATACCAAAAGAGAAAACTGGAAATTTACTTTCGTGCTGTTTGATTATTTGTTCGTCTGATTTGTAAATGTATTTAAGCTATCACCTACTGCAGTATTACAGTATCGTAAATGTATTTAGTTTGGCAATATGAAAATCACTGACTTGATTAAATATTTAGGCCTAACCTAAAAATTTGTTTTGTTTGACCACAATCATGAAATTATTAGTGCAAACTCCTAAAACTGAATACCACTTTGATATGTATGCTTAAGAATATTTACTCCTAATAATTTTCCTATTCTAGTTGTAATTGCTGTCTCCGTTAGCATAATTCCTTCTTCATTATCTTCTTTCTTCAACTCATTATACATGTGAACTACAGATTTCTGAAGCGTACTCTGAATGCCACACATTTTCTTCCTTGGAGGAGTCACTGCCACACTATTTCATTTTTTTGACATTGTAATAAAAATCTAAACATGAAAGAAATTCATTAAAATTTGAAATAATATTTCTATCCATTACCCACGTGCATTATCACGCCCAAGTATATTATATTTATTCGTACTTATCTGACTATTCTTGAATTATAACCACAACGCAACACATAAAATAACTATTATGTATTAATATTAATACTAATATTAATTAATTATTAATAAGTTCGAATTTCACTATCTTCCAGTAACCGGCTGAGAAATCTAGTACAATTTTAATTTCATGGAACTCCAGTACCGGCAAATATTGTCGATATTTGCCTCAGCTGCCAACATACCAGTTACAAAATCACTACCATTTATAGTATTTGTCAGTATCGAAATTCGAAACGAAGTTGGCAAAAGAAAATTCAACCTTCAAACTAGAAAATCACCATAATCCACTAGCATTTGTAGTAATGGGGGAAAAATGGTTAGGTTTCACCCTTAGGGTATCAAGTTACCTGGTCTTCCCTATAGTATCATTTATAAGGTTCAGATCTATCTTCAGACTAAACAACATATGAAAAGAGTGTATACTTTTACTTTTTATACACTTTCGCACACATACATACTAGCACTTCGGAACACTTTGATTTCTATAGAGGATTTCGTAGCCCTTCCCGTCTTCTTGGTTCCTCGCAGCCATAGCTCATGTATTGCCAGCGTTTTTTTTTTCTCATCTCTTCCACCCATCTTGTTCTCGATCTTCCTGGCCTTCATTCTGTTGTGTGTGCCGATCAATTGCTGTTGAGTCTTGAGTCTTATCGTGTGTTCTGCCCTTTTCCATTTTGCTATTTGCATTGAGATTATGGCCTCCTTCACTTGTGTCCTTTTTCTTATGTTTATGTTTTTCATATGGTCCTTCAGTGTGATTTGTAAAATTTTCCTTTCCCTTTTTCTCTGAGTTACTTTAGGGATGTCTTCTGTTGTTGAGTTAGTTTTCAAGTTTGTGCTCCAGTTATAAAATATAATAAATAAATACAAATATTAAAACTGTTTACTAATATTTGCGTAGTGTATTATTGTACACATTACATCTTTTTTTTTTTTTTACTTAATTATTTAATGAAGTTGTATCAACTACGATGTTATATTTAGCGTCGATGGAATTGGTGATAGCAAGATGATATTTGGGGAGATGAGGCCGAAGATTCGCCATAGATATCACAAAATTATAATATTCTTCAAACAAGTCTGAATAACATCTTTATTTTTAAAAATGAAATAGAAATGAGACTGAGAACATAACCCTGACAGTGGTACTATGTACCTCTCCATACACACATATATATTCCACAATAACTGTTCTTAAGGGATCAAAGGAATCGTGCTTCCATACATAGACCTATGTATGAGGGTCACTCCAAAAGTAATGCACAACATTTATTTAAAGATTACATTCTTATCCTACAGCTTTGTTATTTTCACAGAATGTAGATACATCCTTTAGGAACAAAATGTCACTTTTTCACATAATCCCTGTCCCTTTCAACTTCCTTAGGCCCGATTGTATAAACCATTTAATCTTAGATCAGAGGTTAAATTGATCCTTGTTTCAGCTGAACTTGGAATTTTGTGTTGTATAAAGTCTAATCTGAGATTAATTTGTCTCAAACTAAAGTCAACTTTGACTGAAGAAATTTCTCCGATTAAGTTAGATGATCCAAGTTCAGTTATTTCTTTTCTGTTTGAAATATACGAGTGACAGATTGTGCAAATAAAATATCCATTATTATTAATATTAATAGATATGTTACGTACATTTATATATATTTCTTTCAATTTCTTGCCTTAATACACAAACATTCTTATATTTTATAAGGTTCTATCGTGTTCAGCAGTATCAAATAACATAACCTATAATTATATTATGTTTATAACAACCATTAATTATTAATGGATATGATAGGTACATTCATAAATGTTCAATTAACTGTATTACTAAACGAAAATTGTCATTTTATAAAGCTTTATTATGTTTAGCAGTATCAAACACCATAACATGATAACAACTTGGAGAACAGTCAACCTCCTTCTTATTGTCCGCCATTATTTACATTGAAAAAAAAAACAGTGTCTCCAACAGAGTGTAATACGGAAAGTCGCCAAAAAGTAGTTGTAAAGTCGCTAGATTTCTCATTATCAACAAAGAAAGATTAAATTTGGTCACTATGGGGTGCTAAATAGGTCACCAAAGCCCTATTTAAGCAATATAAAAGTTAAAAGAAATTGTTGTTGAAAAAGAGTTAAAATCGCTAGATTGGCAACACTGAACAAACCTGTATAACATGGTCCGCGCATCACGTATTTCACCTGTTTATGCGATGTTGCCAAATCCTTTTCACGTGAACTTAGATTGCATTTGAACCAAGGTAATTTGATCGCAGAAAAGTTTTATACAATAGAAGAAGTGTCTGAACTCGGTTTACTTTTCGATCTTCGATCAAAATTGATCTTTAGTCAGGGAGTTTTATACAATTGGGCCTTACTCCACCTTGGAATGAGGGCCTGTATACTTGCACGGTAAAAGTCCGGACCAACACATCTGAGCCACTCCTTAGCAGCATGCATAAGAAAGTGTCCATCTTCAAACTTCATTTCACAAAGGGTTCCTTCAGTATACCAAAGAGATGGTAATCACATGGTGCCAGATCAGGACTGTAATGCGACTGATTCAGTGTTGTCAGTCCAAGTTTTCTGATCTGGTCTGTGGTCTTGTGACTGACATGTGCCCGTGTGTTGTGCAATAGCGGAACATCCTGCTTCTCCTAATGTGATCAAACACAACTCAGTCAAGCTTGAAGTTTCTTGAGAGTTGTCACATATGTGTCAGAATTAATAGTGGTTTCGTGTGGCATGATGTCCACAAGCAAGAGTCCTTCTGAATTGAAGAACACAGTAGCCATAACTTCCTGCCGAAGGCACATTTTTAAATTTCTTTTTCTTTGGTGAATTTGTTTGATGCCAATCCATTGTCTGCCTCTTTGTCTCCAGTTCAAAATGGTGGAGCCATGTTTCATCTCCTGTCACAATTCTTGCAACAAAGTCATCTCCACCATTCTCATACTGGTCCAAAAGTTCGCTGCACACTGTTTTTTGGGTTTCTTTGTGGGCTTCTGTCAAAATCCTCGGAACCCACCTGGCACAAAACTGTTTTAACTCCAACTGTCTCAATATTCTGTACACACTTGCTTCTTCTATTCAAACTTGGAGTGACAATTCTTTCACTGTTACGCATTTATCAGCCACAACCATGTTGTTAACATGCTGCACATTGTCAGGACTTTGTGCAGTGCAGGGTCTGCTGCTGCGAGGAGTATCCAACATACTGACATGCTCTCTTTCACCAGATAATCTTCTTGCCCACCGACTAACTGTACTGCGATCGATAGCTGCATCTCTATACACTTTTTTCAACCTCTTGTGAATGTTTCCCACTGTCTCATTCTCACAGCACAGGAACTCTATAACAGCATGTTGCTTCTGACGAATGTGAAGTACAGCAGTCATCTTGAAGGAGTGTTATCATGGTACCACTCACAGGAACAACTTAAATTAAATTTGAATACAAGCGGGAAGGATGTATCTATTACCTCCATAAATTCCAAAGGAGTAGAATAAAAAATAAATTAAAAAAAAATGTTGTGCAATACTTTTGGAGTGACCCTCGTAGATTGTGTCAGTAATACACCTTTTTACATACAGTAAAATACTTCAGTGACTACAGTTAAATTCCACCTACCCCGCCCTATGGTATGGAGAAGGGACCTGAATGCTGCAGCCTATAGTGTGCTTATTTTGCCTTACCGCACCTATACTTCAAGCCCAAATTGTTGAGGTTTTGTAGGTATCATGACTCAACTGTATGATTCTATCTGTTGATTCAACATCTTAAGATTCGGTGTGGAGTCCCACTAAAGTTTCCTTTATTCCTCCTCCTCCCTCCTGATAGAATACTGTGCCTCTTCTCAGACTAATGCCATCTTTACACCAGTCACAATAATCCATCATGCAGCATTGTTTTGGGTGAACACTACTGAGATGATAGTAGTGAGTATTGAAATGGAGTGTGATGGTGGAATGACGGAGCAAATGGGAGAACCCTGAGATAACCCTCAGGAAGCATAGCTTTGTCCACCGCAAATATGACTACACCATTGTTGAAATTCGACCCTGGTTCCACAGTCATTGTAAGGCAGTGTTCTGTCAATTGAGATACCAAGACGTTTGTTCGTTATATTTACTTTCTGTGAACTTATGCAGATTGCAGTGTAGAATATAAGATGCTTGTAAATGGTGGCTAAGATTTCGGCAGAAATAGTTTTCAGTATAATTTTCAGAAATTGGTTTAATAAATTGGTTCTGTTCTTTCTTTCCAGATTATGTTTACTTTGAAACTTCTTCCACATCACCTTACCAGATAAGGAGGATAGAAGAATTAAACAAGGTAAGATTGTAATATTTTACATGTTATTTAATAATAAATTTCAAAATAAATTGGTAAACCAAAATTCTATGTCTATAGGTAGAAACGAGTATTGTGATTGGATTAAAATTAAATGACTTGTTCCATTAATTTTTACATTACTTATTTTTTTTTTGTGGAAATATTATTTAATGTATTAAATTAGAATTCATATTCCTCTCACACCCATTTGTATTACTAGAAGGATTTGCTTATCTTTATACTTAAAAAAATAGTTGATTAAGTTTGACATAAACAATAATTTTAACTCCACTCATAGTCATAAGCAAGTTCCGGATTCTGAGGCTCAAACCTATTTTGTTGCTATCTCATTACTCTAGAAATATAATTTTTCTTCTTCGTTTTATGTACCAAAGAATAAAATTCTTACATTTTATAGGACCTAAAAGAACCTAATTCGTAGGTTATGGCCTAAAATACATATTTTGCTTGTCAGAACCTAAAAAGGCCCAATTCTTGTATTTAACCTATATGTCTGTATCTTATTTATTTTAAAGCTTGTTGAAGTAGTATTGCCGTTCATTGCAGTATAAGTACTTATTGAAGTGACATTCTTTGAAAGGAGAGATTTCAAATGCTGCAACAATGTACACAGAGTACAACAGTCTGTAGAAACATGGAACAAATTGTAAAAGAAAGACACATGTTAGATGTAACACAATCACATGATCATGACATAGGCAAAGAAAGACAATATTATATCGTCCTAAGGTGTGAAAATTTGATCTGTTATCGTTCAGTAGTGAACTAGTGATGCAGGCAGTGGCGACTAGTGATATTTTTTGTATGTAGGTTATGAGATTGACGACTGCAAGACAGAAACTAATAATAATAACAATAATAATAGAGAATGCACAGTTAATTTCTTGCTACAGTTAAATTCCTCTAAATGATCAAATACAACTTCAGATATTCTTTAGGCAGCCCTGTCGTCTGAAAGTCCTTGTTTTTTATTCATTTTATTTTTTTATATCATATCATTTTAAATTATTTATTATTTCGTTTATTCTATTCTTTTAAAATGACCAATGAACTGTATTTAAGGAGGCTACAAGGGTACTTGAAAATTCGTATTGTAGTCTCTGACAGGGTTTCCACTCCACCACCCAGGAAGAAGGATCGTAGTATTAGAATACACCAGTGGTCCCCAACTCAGAACACTGTGTCGTCATCAAGCCTTGTCCGCTCGCGAAGGGAAAGTCCAACAGGGCAAGTAAGACGTTCAGCGGCGGGACCGCAATATGAATTTACTGCATAGGTTTATGATTGTTTTCTGGTGAAAAAAGATACTGGCTGAATAGAAATAACTAAATAAACTATCTTAAGCATTTGAAAAAAAAAACATTGTAGCCTATTTTCAACAAAGTTAGAACTTAGTAAATTTATAATTACTTTCAGAAATGTAACACACATTTCATGTTAATTATTCGGACAATGCATGACAATTACTATAAATGTGTAAACTGCTTCTGTTAAGGAAAATGTTGAACAAAACATATAAAAACCCTAGGAATAGTCCAGTAATGCCGAAATCAACTCCATTCAGTTAGCACTGATTTTTCGGGATTTGTTTAATTCTCTTTTCCCTCAGCAATTTCTCAACATTTGGAACTGTTCTTTTTATAGTGCATAATCTGAGAGCACATTTTAAGTTGGTTTCCATAGCATGCTTGTTTATCTTCATCATAGGAAAAAATTACTGTTCGCACAGATATGTGAATCCGAAAATGCATGTCTGTACAATCTGGAAAATCTTAACACATGGAAAGTTCATATAAAATTCAGATAACTTCTTTTGTTTTGATATTGGTCCTTCAATTCACTATCATAAAGTAAATCAATAAGTTTCAATTATAAATAATAACCGAAAATAAAATAGAAAATTTCCCTCATTTTTAAATCTCGAATCAAATTCCTGGCTTAGATCGCATGATGTGTGAATATATTCTTTGAAATCCAAAATCTTAAGAAACTAGTATGACTATATCGTTGTTAATTTTGAAAAATGTGCTGTAACTTATCCATTTAGTTCAGCTAACTTTCCATAATTAGAGATGGTTTCATATTAAACGCCTTCACTCTGTCATATAACTGTGTAATAATCTTGTTGTTACTTTGTAGAAAACAATTTGAAGCATTCAAATAATTCCATTAAGAAGGCAAGTTCACAAATCCATTTTTTTTTCATTTTTCACTTATGATCCAGACTTTTATCCTTTCTCTGTGAACGATGATGTTTCCTCCCTCAGTTCAAAGAACCTATCCAATAATTTGCCACGACTTAGTCACCGCACTTTACTATAATATGACAGATCGCCATACTCACTATTGCATCGTCAAGAAAGACTTAAATTGACGATGAGCGAGACTTTTCGATATAATTGTGTTGGTGGTTTTTCCAACTGAGCTACTTTCATAACACTATTTTTATTTGTTTTACACATGAATTCTGTTGTTGTTAATGCAGTGAATAGAAATAAATTCATGGGATAAATTAATGCTTTTCACGTCGTCCCTTAGACTCCTTATTACACCCATTTTACTTCCAACCATGAAAGGAGCACCATTGGTTGCCAAGGATATGTTTATTCCAAGGTAGTCCGAAATAATTTCTACAGCCTGTACAAGAAAATATCCTTTATGAGAACACTATATAAGAGCTCTCCTTAGTCTGAAGATTTTCAATAATGCCTATTACAAAAATCACCAGTTGGGGATTATCGCTTAGATAAGTATTTTCATCTTCTGCCAAAAAATAAATTAAATACTGACAAGTAATTACTAGTTGCATCTGAATGTCCTCAGCTGGACCTCAGATGGGATGCATCACGGTGGAAGGAGACAAACTGATAGATTCAAACTCCTATACTTGTTGTGAGAAAAGTTCTTCAGTTGTAATTAAACATTCTTCAAATTTTCAATCTATAAAAGGTTTCTAATATCTTACTATTACAAGTGAAATTTTATAACTGAGTCGCACAGCCGATTCACTAACATTGTGATCTTAACCTGTAAGAGGTGAGGTATTTTTCTAGTCATGTAACTGGTGAGGTGGGGATTGCACTACCTCAACTTAGAAACTTGTATTGTAGCACTCAGATAATCAAAGTGAATTTTTAATTTATATAATCAAGTACTTTGATTTGTTTTAACTAGGTTTTCTTAAAAATTAGGGAAGCAGGCAGCATAATAAGCAATGAAAAAGAAAAAAATATCTCCACACATCCACCTGGCGTAGGCTTCCTTTTTTTTTTACAATGGCTGGGGTACTCACAGTTATCACCTCACCAATTACGGGTTAAACAACTTCTGGCTCATTTTCCTTCAATTGTTGAATTAATGCTACTCGCTCTTCATCTTCGTATCTGCCATATTCGTTACTGTGAGTTGTATAATGTATCTTTAAGTTATATTTCGTCAGTGTGGCCTACGTTTTGAAGTGTTTTCTGCTCCTCACATCTCTTGTTTGAATGGATGGCAAGAACCGCCACTGTTCACTACAACGCAATGTCACAAACCATCTGCCCGGTATAGTAAGCACGCATCAGCCAAGCACTGCCCCCGCCCGTTCATATGCGAGTTGTTGATCACTGGAATATGTAGTCACATCCTCAAACGCTGTTGAAGTCGAGCCATACCCCTCTCTCTGCACCCTTCCCTGGCCTTAACTTCATTACTAGAAAAAAACCATTTCCTGTAAGATATTTGGATGGTTCCTCGGAAAGTATTACTAAAGTCTGAGATATGCAGTTGTGACAACTCATGGCAGAAAGTGGAAGTTTGGAGAAAATTATTATGTTGGGACTCGTTAAAAATCTAAATCTGTAATTAAAATGTTTTCTATCCTCAGAGGCACGAAATTAAACTGTATAATCATCCTCATATCCTTCATGGAGAGGAATTGCTACTGGATGCAGGCTTCAACATTGTTATTCATACAGTATAATTTAGTTGGGATGGGGGGACAAAGGATATTTGGGATTTCCTGATTTCTGATTGGTTCAAAAACCTTGATAGAACTGATATTTTAACCCTTGTGGTGAATTTTGGTGAAGTTCAGAGGGCCTAATTAGTCAAATCCATTCTCCTGACTTCTGTGCTGGGGCCCCTTGGTGTCTTAAACTCCAAACATTGGATCATCTGAGACCTTTAATTTGTATTATGTAAAATGTTTAAATTAGTTGTCTGCATAATGTATACCTTCGCCTCATGTGCCAAACACTGCCACCAGTGGTTAAAATCTACTTTTACTCACTTGCACAATAAATTATTATTTGCGAAAAAAAAAAGGTTTGTCCTTGAAATAAAAAATACACGATGGTTTTTCGCATGCTGTTCGTTTACATTGATTTCTTCTGAACTATTGGATGCATTTTGTTCATTCACAGAAAGTGACTGCACGAATCAGTACAACTCCTTTTTTTTTTTTATTTTTTTTTTATTTTTTTTTTTGCATACTGGCTGATATGTACATCTATTATCAGGCAGGACATCTCACTTGACGAATGTGTCAGAGGAAAAATAATTGTTTGTAAGCATCTGAAGTCTGATTAGTATAATATACAAGGTGAAGTAAAAAAAAAATTAGTATTATTTGTGTATCCACAAAAATTTTGTTTGACAGACGAAATATTTATTACTAACACATTTCCAATCTAAAAATTATGCAGATAAAAATTCAGGCTTTAAATTACTGCATTTTACCAAATTGCATTGTAAAATTAGTGCAACACTATTCATTACGGAAATATATAAAAATGTTTTCTATAATAAACTAATTTATATCTATAAAAATATATTTTCATTTGCAGACTTCTTGAGATGAAAGATTTCTACGCAAAATAATTTTGAAAATTAAGCCATTACGAAAATAGGACATCTTAAAAGGGGCTTGAAAGAAATAAAAATAAACTTCAATTTCTCTGCAGTCTCTTAGATCCCAAGTTAAAATAAATAATTGCATAGTTGCAAATCATTTCGATATCATTGAAAGATTGATCTTCCTAGTGGAGATAAACCCTCTATTGACCATCATTTGTAAACAGACATCTGCTTTGTATTGTTTTGTTGTCAGTAAATTTTTACTTGAGTATTGTTTTTCTTGAAAAGTAACACAGAATCTCATGATAAAGCACTATGGGTCATTCTCACAAAATCCATCACATTTCTTTTCCCTGCTTAGATTTATGTAATGGCTTGTCACTTGAAAAATGTTTCCTGAGTAAATAATATAGGACTATTACACCTAGTTATTCACCCTAAACATAGGTCAATATTACATTTTCTTAGCGCCATGCATAGCTAGGAATACCCAAACATGTGGACACCTGTAAACTTTAAATCCGATTACAATGAAACACATTGTATTGAAAAGTACATTAAATGAAGTAAATATCTCATATACAACTGTTTTATAAAAGTGTCCCATATCACTACGGAAGTGGTGTAGTTTTTGTCCACGAGTTTTAGGCTTTACCATGGAAGGGATGATTGAATTTGCCGCATTAAAGGAGAAGTTCAATATGGTGCTCCCAAAACGTTTGGGATATAAAGACGGTGAATTGCCAGTGTTTTCTCAGACATAAAAAAATTTGCACTTGCGTGTCAAGTTCAAAAACAGCGTCGAATAGCAAGTGTTCATTTTTTTAAGTAGACACCTTGGAAAAGTGCCAGCTCACCTACGCAAGGGTGAATTACCAACTGCTGGATAAGTAATGACTTCATAGGTTGCTTATCAAATATGATTGGAAAAATTAATATGCTTAAAAGTAATCAGAACATACCAGCGCAAAGTCTGAAATATGGACACCGTTTCCGTAAACACTGTGCATTTATTTAGAACGGGATATTTAGTTCACATTCTATGGTAATTATTATTAATGTGATGTTAATGATTTAGATGCAAAAATATGGTCACTAGAATTACGTAGTTCTATATGGATACAATATTGCGACTGTGTCATGTATGTGTATTATACAGTGAGTGGTGGTAAACTGATTATAGCACAGAAAAAATATGAGAATAAGGGAAGGACAAGAAAAGAAAGCTTAAAGACAAAAGTTTATAAATTTAAAAATAAGAAATCTGACGTTTAAAAAAAATGTCAAAAGTTGGAATGTGCAACTTGCAAGGAAAATAGAACCAGAGCAGATCTGAAAAGCACGCTGCTTACATAGCGTCAAAGAGTAAGAGATGAGCTGAGAGGAAGATGCAAGAAAAAATTAAGACAGTTTCGGTTATGACTAATAGAGAATTAAGAGAGCGAAGGAAAAATGAAGAGAATGAATGAGAGAATATTGCACGAAAATTAAGAACAAATGTATTTAACAATGTAATCATAGTAATTTGGGAAAGATTGTAAGAAGCTCTCCTGCTAATAAAATGTAGTGAAATTATTCGAAAACTAAAAGCCGAAAACATTAAGCTTAAACATAAGAGAAAAATGGAAGAAGCATATTCACGTGTAAAGAAAAAATTGAAATAGGCCTATGCTCTACTCCATCTCGTATCACAGAAAAGGAAAAAAGCAAACCAATCTTCCTCGGTCACTGCAGTTCGCATTTTGCTAAGAGGGCGTCCAATTTCTTCCGATATAAAAAAGAAACATTCTTGGGGAGGTGCTAGAACAACAATTAAAATCATTTTCTTCTGTAGGATATAAAAGTAAACAAATAGATGCAGCCTATGTGGCAAAATAATTAAGAAGTATGAAATGCTACGACACTGTAAGAGAATAGTTTCTCGCACAACTGTTCATCAGAATAATTCCTACAGACAAAAGAGTAGCCACAGTTTAGAGTACAAGCATCCCGTGATACAGTAAAGGCGCATCAGTATTAGTGGCGTAAAGAAAATCCAAATTTGTTAATTTTCAATGAACTGAGTTATATCTGTAAATTTCAATGTGTTCACTGTGGTATGAGTCATTGAAAATTTCCTATTGTATAAAGGAGTTGGTTTGTGCCTTCTACAGAAGTAGTTCGTGTTTTTTTGTAGGGTATAAGTGTGTATAAACTTATAAAATAATCAGAATTAAAGGATAACATATTTATCGTTGTTATTAGTTATTACTATAACTGTAAATCATTTCTTATTTCTCTTTAAATAATATCTTCATGGAATAAGTGAAATCAATCATCAGCATAGCTCAGTCGGCTGAGGTGTTTGCCTGCCAATTGGAGTTTTCGCTTGGTGTGCGTTCGATTTCCGCTTGGGCTGATTACCAGACATCGGATTCTAGGGCAAATGCCTATTTTGTTTCTTTAGGAGAAAAGTAAAAATAATTATTAATATTTGTGTTTCATGGAAATTGAAAGGTATTCAAAGAGTTTTATAGTGCCCTAAAATGCCCTAAAACGGTTATTAGAGCCTAATTTGTTAATATTCGCCAAAAAATGCCTAACTCACTGTAAAGTTTCGCATTTTACTCTTACTTTTTATTTATACATGCATTCACTGCGAAATTTAAGGCATTTAAAAATTGGAAAGTTTGCTTCACACCGGCCATGAAACCATTGATAAAGGAAACAAAATGTTTTGAATCTCACGACACTCGCAATAGATTTCACCGAATTTAACATGTTTGGAGGCATAAATGCCGACAAAGAACCAACCTTAGTTTTGAAGCAGGCAACAATCACAACATGTGCTGCTACCGGTTCAGAGATATACTATACTATAAAAATGACTGTTTTCGGTCTGAAACCGATTAGCTGTACTGCCCTTCAGAGTGTCATAAAATCACAATTTTTGGAGAAAGAGTGTTTTTGAAATATTTATGAAAAGTCGTAAAACTGCGAATTAGTAGGGTAAACCGTTACAAAATATTTAAAAGAATGGCCCTTCTAGCGTTAACACTACCAGGAAATGCAACAATAAGTGGAACTTTGTATTTTTGTCCATTTGAATCTCAATAACAACGGTTCATTTGAATGCTCGTTAACAGTTGCTCTTTCCCTCACCTTATTTGTGTTGAGAAGTTTTGAGCAGTAGGACGTTTTCCTGTGAAGTTTAACGCGATAATGCCGAAAAATATAAGTGCAAAATCTACATTGATCCGGCAATGGCTAACAGAATATTCAGAATTCACTTATGATGGAAAAATAATATTCTGCAAGATTTGTAGCAAACAGGTATGTAACAATAGTTGAAATATATAAATTCTATTAATTTTAATGAGTAGGCCTATAATATTTATACATTGACTGAGCTATCCTGAGGTATAATTCTTTTTAAGACCACTACACTTTAACCTTTTAAATTCCGATAGTTAAAGTATTTGCAGGTCATTAAAATTTTGATTGTTCGAATCCACTAACTTTGTGATAGAAATACGGCAATACAACAATTAGGATTTTATTTTAATTCAGTTTACTTTACATTTTTAGATTTCGCAAGAAAAGAAGTGCCACCTAAAGCAGCATGTGCAAGGAGCGGCTCATAAGGCTAAAGCTCAGCAGAAAAATCAACTGCAACAAACTTTACTAACACAGCCTACTTCATCCAATCTCAGCAGCAATTTCTATGCAGATTTAACCAGAGCGTTTGTTGCTGCTAACATTCCCTGGAATGCAATTGAAAATCCGGTTTTAAGACAGTTTTTACAAAAATACTGCAAACAAAATAGCCCATCTGAGTCGACCCTAAGAAAAAATTACTTAGAATATAACTTTAGCTTCCATTCGGGAGGATATAGGTGATTCTTACATATGGGTCTCTGTGGATGAAACCTCAGATCCTATGAATAGGTATATAGCAAATATGGTAGTAGGAAAACTTAGTCCTGATGGACCTTCGATTCCACACCTCGTATGTGTTAAGGAACTTTCGAAAGTGAATAGCCAAGCCATTGCTTATTTTGTAAATAAAGGCCTACAGTCTTTATACTCAGGTAATATAGACGATTCTAAAGTTCTGTTGTTTTGTACTGATGCTGCCTCATACATGGTTGCTGCAGCTCCACTTCTTAAAACATTTTATCCTAACCTCACGCATGTAACCTGTCTAGCACATGGCCTTCACAGGGTTTCTGAAACAATCCGGAATGAATTTCCTCTTGTCAATTCGTTTATTTCTAATACAAAAAAAAATGTTTTTGTAAAGCCCCATCCAGGATTTCAATATTCAGAGAGAACTTTCCAGATATCCCACTCCCACCTCAGCCGGTTGTTACACGATGGGGAACCTGGATTCAGTCAGTGGTGTATTATTCTAAGTATTTTAAAGAAGTGGTCACAGTTATTGATAAATTACCTGAAACTGATAGTGCAGCGTGTGTGAAAGCAGTGAAAGATTGTCTGAATGACTCACGAGTGAAAAACGATATTGCCTACATAACATCAAACTTTTCTTTCATACCTGCAAGCATTGAACAATTAGAACGTGAAAAACAATCTCTTTGTAGCCAAATAGCAATAGTAAAGGAAGCTCAAGTGAACGTACATTCTGCTTTGGGCGAAACTGGGAAAAAAGTTAAAAATAAGTGGAACAACGTATTAAATAAGAATGTAGGATTTTCATTGTTGGAAAAAATATCAAGAGTGATATCGGGGGAAAGTGTAAATGTTCCAGTAAGTATTGATGTTTCTATTGTACCTAATTTAAAATTTGCGCCTCTCACATCAGTTTCGGTTGAAAGAAGTTTTTCTGCTTTCAAAATGATTCTCAGTGACAAAAGGCAAAGGTTAACTGTGGAGAATTTAGAAAAAATTCTGGTGGTGTACTGTGCAGATAATAATAATGAAGTCTGAGCATGGAACTGAATTTCAATAACTTAAGATGAGTAATCTTGATATCAATAATCATTATTTCATTAGTTTCAATATATTAAATTTGTGCAGCTCTGTTTATAAATATAATATAGTATTCTTTTTTAATGTTTAAACATACTTTTTTGTGCGTATTTTAGTGTATAACTAAAAATTTCAGTGAAAGAAATAAGTATGATACTTGATGTGCCTAAAATGCCTATTTTCATTAAAATAGAGACTAATTTTACAAATTTTGAGCTTATTTTAGGCGCCTAAAACTGCAATTTTTAGTGCGTAAAAATCCGATGTCTACTGATTACCTAGTTGGGTTTTTTCGAGGTTTCCCCAATCGTAAGGCGACTTGTCAGGTAATCTAGGGCGAATTCCCAGCCTCATCCCGCCAAATACCATCTCGCTATCACCAATTCCATCTATGCTAATTAACCGAGTAGTTGATACAGCGTCGTTAAATAACTAAAATAATAAGTGAAATACAATATTGTGTTATTGTTTATAAACATATAAATTAATGCGTTTAACACTGTTAGTGATACTAGTCATATTATTTATTAATTAAATATGTTTGCAAGCGAACATAAATACTATTTCATTTTGTAATATGGCTCAATCACATTATATCTAATAAAAATCGTTAATAATATTATGAATAATAATTTGTGACTTTGGGCAGACTGTAATTCTGACCATTATTTGGTAATTGGAGAACTAAGAGAAAGACTCAGTAGCCAAGTGAGTAGAGCAACAAGTTAATATTAGAAGATTCAATATTCCGAAATTAAAGGACGAGGAAACTAAGCAACATTATCAGGTCGAAATTTCAAATAGGTTTGCCATATTAGCAAGTTCTGACGAAGTTGAGGAAGAGTTAGATGTTAATCGCATGTGGGAAAATATCCGAGATAATATCAAAATTGCAACTGAATAGAGCATAGGTTATTATGAAACTAAGAAAAAGAAACCGTGGTTTGATGAAGATTGTTGCATGGTAATAGAAAGAAGGAAACAGGCAAAATTGAAATTCTTACAGGATCCAGTTGAGGTGAATAGAGATAATTATTTCAGTAAAAGACGGGAAGCAAATCGTATGCTTAAGAATTGAAAGAGAGATTACTTGAAGGAAAAACTGAAAAAATAGTGAAAATAAAAACATTAGAGATTTATATAAGAACATAAAGGAATTCAAGAATGGATATCATGCAAGGGTAATCAAGGATGAGAATGGTGACTTGCTTGCAGACGCTCATTCAATCCTGAACAGATGGAAAAACTATTTTGGACAACTACTAAATATACATAGGCCAAATAGAAATGATCAGGACGAAATTGAAATACAAACTGCTGAGCCATTTACACCCGAACCCACACTTTCTGAAGTCGAAATTGCAATAGAGAATCTGAAAAATTATAATTCTCCAGGTATTGATCAAATTCCAGCAGAATTAGAGGGTGGAAGTGCATTATCTAACGAAATTTATAAGCTTGTACTTGCTATTTGGGAAAAGGAAATTGTACCAGAACAATGGAAGGAGTCCATAATCGTACCTATCTTTAAGAAGGGGGACAAGACTAACTGTAGTAACTTTCGAGGAATATCACTTTTGTTGACGTCGTACAAAGTTTTGTTCAATATTCTTTTGAGAAGATTAACTCCATATGTAGATGAAATTATTGGGGATCATCAATGTGGTTTTAGGCATAATAGATCAACTATTGACCTGATATTTTATATTCGAGAGATAATGGAGAAAAAGTGGGAGTATAAAGGTACAGTGCATCAGTTATTCATATATTTCAAAAAGGCATATGACTCGGTTAAGAGAGAAGTTTTATATGATATTCTTATTGAATTTGGTATTCACAAGAAACTAGTTCGATTAATTAAAATGTGTCTCAGTGAAACTTACAGCAGAGTTCGTATAGGTCAGTTTCTGTCAGATGCGTTTCCAATTCACTGTGGGCTAAAGCAAGGAGATGCACTTTCGCCTTTACTTTTTAACTTTGCTCTAGAATATGGCATTAGGAAAGTCCAGGATAACAGAGAGAGTTTGGAATTGAATGGGTTACATCAGCTGCTTGTCTATGCGTATGACGTGAATATGTTAGGAGAAAATCCACAAACTATTAGGGAAAACACGGGAATTTTACTGGAAGCAATTAAAGAGATAGGTTTGGAAGTTAATCCCGAAAAGACAAAGTATATGATTATGTCTCATGACCAGAATATTGTACAAAATGGAAATATAAAAATTGGAAAATTATCTTTTGAAGAGGCGGAGAAGTTCAAATATCTGGGAGCAACAGTAACAAATATAAATGATACTCGGGAGGAAATTAAACACAGAATAAATATGGGAAATGCCTGTTATTATTCAGTTGAGAAACTTTTATCATCCAGTCTGCTGTCGAAAAATCCGAAAGTTAGAATTTAGAAAAGAGTTATATTACCGGTTGTTCTGTATGGTTGTGAAACTTGGACTCTCACTCTGAGAGAGGAACATAGGTTAAGGGTGTTAGAGAATAAGGTGCTTAGGAAAATATTTGGGGCTAAGAGGGATGAAGTTACAGGAGAATGGAGGAAGTTACACAACACAGAACTGCACGCATTGTATTCTTCACCTGACATAATTAGGAACATTAAATCGAGCCGTTTGAGATGGGCAGGGCATGTAGCACGTATAGGCGAATCCAGAAATGCATATAGATTGTTAGTTGGGAGGCTGGAGGGAAAAAGACCTTTACAGAGGCCGAGACGTAGATGGGAAGATAATATTAAAATGGATTTGAGGGAGATGGGATATGATGTTAGAGAATGGATTAATCTTGCTCAGGATAGGGACCAATGGTGGGCTTATGTGAGGGCGGCAATGAACCTACGAGTTCATTAAAAGCCAGTAAGTAAGTAATTTGTGACTTATTTTGTTTTTGGTATTGATTTCAAGTCAGTGTGTAAATCAAATTGCCTTTACCAAACCATAGGAATAATCCACAGATTAAAACTGTAGACACCGTGGAATCTGAAAATTGATTTTGCTTTATTTCTTGTAGCACACAAAGATTTAGACATGACCACTAACACACCTGACTTATCTTTCACACCTTTAACCGATACCAGTGCCTATCAAAAAATTAATTTCCTCACAGTTTCAGTTACTGCATTTTTGGGTTCCAAAAGTGACGAGTTTCATGAGAATGACCCTAATATGTATTCATATTGTTATGAATTTGGTCTTTGCTAATTGGCCTGTTCCCAAAAATTTTGCAGGTTTCTTTAACCCAAAATAGACATTAACAGCATTCATCTATAATGCTTTATTTTCTACATTGTTCATTGTAAATGGAAAGTCTTAAGCATTATTTTGATTTCCATCTCTCACAGTGAACATATTGAAATTCAATTCACAAAAGATTTTCTTTTTCTTGTCCTGTGTTTTTTAATATTTTCAATTTCGACATGGAGAGACAATTGCTTGGATTGAATTGTAATGGAAATTCAAGTGTAATGTGACCCTTAATTGAAGACATAAGTAAGATGTACAATTGGGTTAAAAAAGAATGGGCCAACTCTTGGTAGTTTAAATGTAAAGTTTTTAAGTTTGGTTCACATGAGTAGACTCATTGCGTTCGAAGGCAATACTGTGATGTTTGTTCTGGTTGATTCTTTGATAGTGATCCGTCTGCAATGCAGCAAAGGTAATGAGGTGCTGTAGCACAAGAGTTAGGTTTCTGATTTCAGAACCTGAGATTCTAAGTTCGCATCGTGGCAGGGTTGATTTTTTTATTGTATTATTTTATATTTTTAATGACAAGTGTTAGTGGAATTTGTTAATAAACTTGGTTATGCAAGTTTTGCGAACATAGGGTATTACAGCCGATCATTTGTGAGCTATTATTATTAGGCACGACATGGCCTGTATACAAGATTAATAGTTTATTTGCTTTCTCGAAAATCAGCAGCACACCAAGTATAAGTAAACAAAATTTATAGTCGGTTCCATGTGTTCACCATTGCGCTTTTATAATAATAGTAATAATAATAATAATAATAATAATAATAATAATAATAATACGAGGTAATAAATTTCCAGACCCATATACTTCGCAGAAAGTAATAATTGTACGCGGTATTGTTTGTATAAGTATAGCCATTCTACAGGGGGGAAATTACAATTAAATATCTTAATAGACAGAAGATTACAGTAATACATGGAGAGAACACGTAGAATGAATAGAATTACCTGGAATACCATATAAACTACTTCATTATAAACCAGCTGAAAGGAGAAACATAGGATGCCCAAGAAAACGCTAATCAGATAAATATTAAACCACTTTTAAACCAGAACAATCTTGATTTAATCCGTGTCGTAAAATATGATGATGTTGATATTATTTCTACTTGTTTGTTGACAAATGTCCCAGACCAAGCCACATAATCGCTGCCCTGAGTGAATACTGTCTCATTGTAATAGGATTCTCTTCCTTTGTCTTAACACATTTGAGGGGATCAGAAGCAAAGGGGCTTAGGTGCACTTAAGTTATTTTTTAGAAAATGTAGTGAAAGTACTCAAGGTTTCGTAATTTCCGTGAAATTTATTGATTTAAGTTTTAGTGTGTGATGTGATTAAGATATATCCCTTTGCCACTAAAATTCTACATACTGCCCGTGCCTCACTTCCTGAGCTGTTTCTTTGCAGGGCGAGACGCAGAGGGGGGGGGGAGTGGGAGGTCGTGGCTACTGCATGTGACTATTACCCTACGTTCAACACATCGGCCTTTTCAGGATTCCTTTCGTCAGCTATGGAGCAAGATCAGCCATGGACATGCGAATGTATAGGCTGTCCCCTCACAAAACAAATTATGTCCTCATCAATTCCTGTAACTTAACACTAATAACAGTGATAGACTACACTGTCTACTTGAGATTATCGACCTAATTGCGATTACGATTATCACGTGTACGCATCCGTAAACTCATTCCTCTATGGCAGTGATTCTCACACTTTTTCCATCGCGAAACCCCTTTTAATCTAAAGTGTAACTGTGGAATCCTTGTAATATTTTATTAGTATTTAACAGGTAACAAACAAGTGAAAGCTAGTATCTCAATAATTGTTCAGTAGGACGAATGTATTTGCTTTTTAAGCCTGCAATCTGGTTTTAAGGCGGAAAGTTGTAGTCTCATTTCTACTGTACTTCTGCATTTTGTTTTTTCAGTATTTTGTTTTAGTGAACACATACGCAGAGAATCCAGTGATGAAAGTGATACATATTACGGGTATTTTCCGTTTTAGATGTTCATTAAACATATTGTTATTATGCATATTATTGGAATATTATTATTACGCATATTCTTGGAATATTATTATTATTATAATTATTATTATTATTATTATCATTATCATCATCATCATCATCATCATCGGTGGTTTCATGTTATTGATTCATATTTTCGTAACATTTATATATTTTTATAGTATCCACTAAGTATAAAATAGCCACCGAAGCAGCCCAGTCGACTAAGGCGCTTGCCTATCGATCCAGAGTTTCGCTCGGGCGCGGGATCGATTCCCGCTTGGGCTGATTACCTGGTTGGATTTTTTCCCCGAGGTTTTCCCCAACCATAAGGCGAATGTCATGTAATCTTTGGCGAATCCCCGACCTCATTTCGCCAAATACCATTTTGCTATCATCAATTCCATCGATGCAAAATAACCTAGTAGTTGATACAATGTCGTTAAATAATCAAGTAAAATAAAGTATAAAACAAAATTTAAAATTATATAGGGCACACGGAACATACTTTGAGAAATGCTGCTCTATGATAATTCAGCAGTTGTCCAGACTAAACGAAGAGTGGCCTAGTGTGTACTTACATTTTAGGAAATCGCCATCAGAGATAATAGCGATAGTGGTAACCACGATTAGAGTATCCAGCATTATAAACAGTAAGGACCCCTGCAATGGCATAGGATGTTTTCACAGCATATAATATGCTGCCTTTCCGCACTCTGCAGTTGCCGTGACGGTCCGAGCAGACCTAAGAGGCGTGGTTATAAGCACTAGGGAACTGCAATCTGGTTTTAAGGCGGAAAGTTATAGTCTCATTTCTACTGTACTTCTGCATTTTGTTTTTTCAGTATTTTGTTTTAGTGAACACATACGCAGAGAATCCAGTGATGAAAGTGATACATATTACGGGTATTTTCCGTTTTAGATGTTCATTAAACATATTGTTATTATGCATATTATTGGAATATTATTATTACGCATATTCTTGGATTATTATTATTATTATTATTATTATTATTATTATTATCATCATCATCATCATCGGTGGTTTCATGTTATTGATTCATATTTTCGTAACATTTATATATTTTTATAGTATCCACTAAGTATAAAATAGCCACCGAAGCAGCCCAGTCGACTAAGGCGCTTGCCTATCGATCCAGAGTTTCGCTCGGGCGCGGGATCGATTCCCGCTTGGGCTGATTACCTGGTTGGATTTTTTCCCCGAGGTTTTCCCCAACCATAAGGCGAATGTCATGTAATCTTTGGCGAATCCCCGACCTCATTTGGCCAAATAACATTTCGCTATCATCAATTCCATCGATGCAAAATAACCTAGTAGTTGATACAATGTCGTTAAATAATCAAGTAAAATAAAGTATAAAACAAAATTTAAAATTATATAGGGCACACGAAACATACTTTGAGAAATGCTGCTCTATGATAATTCAGCAGTTGTCCAGACTAAACGAAGAGTGGCCTAGTGTGTACTTACATTTTAGGAAATCGCCATCAGAGATAATAGCGATAGTAGTAACCACGATTAGAGTATCCAGCATTATAAACAGTAAGGACCCCTGCAATGGCATAGGATGTTTTCACAGCATATAATATGCTGCCTTTCCGCACTCTGCAGTTGCCATGACGGTCCGAGCAGACCTAAGAGGCGTGGTTATAAGCACTAGGGAACTCTCGGTTCAGGACGTGAGACACGGGCAGTACTTCAGCTTGCCCTGGATGCAGTTAACTCATGTTTTTGAAATGTCACTTGTATCCCTTTGCTTCTGACCCCCACATTTGTAAGTCGTGAGTGATCCTACATTATGAGAGTTGTGAAACTTTCGTAGGTGTCATGGGTGTTTTTGGACGAAAATACAATTTATTTCTGGAGTTAATATTCAAAACACATACGGGTATCAAAGTAAAATAATTTTAATATACAGCGAAATAAACTGTCCTTTGGTACATTCCACGCAAAATTTTACGGTTTAATTCGATGTAGGCCCTAATTAATTTTTGCAATATCATGACTGGTCTAAAAAGGAGCTTCAAGAACCTAAATGACTGCAAGTATGGGACATATGACTGATGAATGTGAAAAGTCTATATAATATGTTATATATTATTATAACATATCACTCTACTTTTTATTATTTATAATATTGTTTTCTCATTTATGAAAATTGACTTTCGAACGTTGTCAGCGCTCCCTGTGAAGAATATAGGTACACAAAACATACAGAAAGCTAAACTCCGATATGAACTGAAGAATGGTAAACAGTACCACTTTAGTATTGCCATTATTAAAACAAATAGAACTAAATGTTTACAATGGTAACATGTTTTAATGTTGAAAAAAGTTAGTAATATAAAAAGTATACTTTACTTTAATAGGCTGTAAGTGAAAATTTATACTACACTAACGTATTAACTGGCAAAAATGTAAGAAATAATGAATAGTGCCTACAATACTAAAAATCCCAAATTCGACACTTTATTCCAAAAAATTTTGCTATCTCACCTCGTACTAAAAATTCCTGTTCTGAGGGATTTTTCCTGCTGTCTGACAACACTGATGCGGACAGAAATGTTTGATGTAACTGATGCAGAAAAATTCTGATGGAAGACTGTCAATTATTGCAGCTGTTCACTCATTGTGATACTAGCGTCATTGTTGGCCATCAGCCAAATAGCATTTCAAACGATTATAATGTCACATTTGCATGTTCAGACAGGTAGCAGACTACTTTTTTTGTGTACCACCTATTATATATATAAAATTATATAAATGGAATGATTAAAGCACTATGACTCCAAACATTTAAGTATGTCAGATGAATTAATTGTAATTATTCTTATATAATTATGCCACCAGTTAGGATGTTCCCCAAATAAGAACTCTGTATCTTTCAATATAAGCCTAGAATATGTCTAAGAATTAATGTAATTCTGGCTATTAAAGAAACATAGCAAAACCAGTCTTAATTTTAATATTTACAAAAATTATATCTGCAGATTGAAATATCTTGAGACAGAACTTTTATGACAAAGATATTTCATCATCAACATCAAGGAGTAAAGCAAGGCTGCTCAATCTCACCTACCTTATTTAATATTTATATAAATAACATTACAAAAATTGGAAAGACGAATTGCTCACAAATTTTATGATTGACAACTTCCCACATAAGACATTACTTTACGCAGATGATCGGATAATCTTAGCAAATTCTGAAGACAATTTACAAAGAGCAATACACACACTATACAAGATAGCAAATATTATAATTTGGAAATCTCTATAAATAAAACTAGAAACATGCAAAATTGCAGTCATATACTCTACAATAAATTTCCTCTTATGTAATAAAGAAAATTTTCCAACTAACTCAGCCATACATAGTATAAATACCCGCAGAAGGAATGATTTTCATTCGCCATCATCAAATTTATCATGCTTTCAAATGGGAGTACGTTACATGGCGATAAAAATGTTCAATAGTCTTCCTGAAGACATTAAGAATCATAGCCAAAACCCTGCATTATTTAAGGCAAAACTAAAAAATTACTTAATATCTCACACTTTCTATTCTGTAGATGAATTCTTGACATTTCACAGTACTGTGTAAATATTATAAAACTACTAAATGGTAAACATATTACATTGTATAAAATATTGTTATTAAGGTATTAATTCTGTACATATTTTATATTTGCATTTTATATGTATTGCATTTTATTGTTAAACATAAGAATTGGACATATTCTTTATTCTATGCTATAAAGCAAATGTAAGAATATTATGGAACGAATAAATCTATCTATCTATAATAATTGTATAGAAGAAGTCAACACATTCAACTATCTTAGCTGCAATCTTTCTTATATAAACTCCAGGGACATAGATATTAAACTTGCCAAATTTCAGCAACTGTTAAGAACAATCAAATCAACTCTATTAAAGACAGTTCGACCAGAAACAATTTTGAAATTCTATAAAGTTTTGGCAGTCCCGACACTATTATATGGATCAAAGACATGGTCATTAACGAAAGGGCAACTTCAAAGAATAGAAGCTGCTGAAATGCGATTGCTAAGACCACTTGCAGGATATACTCTTTACGACCGTAAAAGGAACGCTGACATCTGAACAGAATTGAATATCATTGCCATTACGGATACTATGGAATCTTACCACAACAACTGGTATGAACATGTATTAAGAATGCCCAACAATAGGTTACCCATTGAACCATACACCTCATGGAAAACGAGACATTGGAAGACCAAGGAAGAGATGGAAAGACCAACTTTCTTCTGGAAGCGGAACAGGCCAGGAGGCCTAATCCAAGACTGTTATTAATGATGAACATCAAGGATTGATTCCTTCTGGATCTGTTCTGAGTCAAACTTTTATCAGTAATTTATTGGTGTGCCTATCTTTACAATAGTGTTCGCAAATGTCTAACTTATTTTCTAAACTAATGTAATCGTAATAATTATGGAAATACACCAATGAAAAGAATATATATGACACAACAAAGAACGTGAGGTTGAAGAAGTTCGAGAGATGCCAAGTCTGAAAATTAGGAGCCAAGGAGACCAGCAAGAGGGGTTGCTCTTTATAATGAATGATTACCTTATTTTCATAGTTACAGTATATTCTCAATTATCTGGACTAATGACTGGGAAGAGTTACTCAGATAATGTGAAAAAATAGATAATACGAAAGTTTATTATTTTGCGTATCTCATTTTATGAGGAAATTTCGCATCATTCTGCCATCAGCTGACTTCCTGCTCTCCCTGTGTTTGACGATTAAGTGATTTTCTGGGATTTCTAACTGCACCCGAATATCGTCAAGTTTATTTTCAGTTACAATGTATCTTTTCCGCTTCCTGTCGGTGGCCAATTCTTTTTGCCGTTAAGTGTACACTGTAACATGTATTGAGGTGGTGTCTCTTTTTCGACCCTGGTAAGTTCGAACTCTCTTATTGGCATGTCAATCAAAGCATTTGATGCTCGAACCACTGAAATTTTTGCATAATTATTTCAAAAACGATTCTTGCGTTCTTTCTCACTCTTATTATGTCTCCGAATTTTGTTTTGTGTTCAGGCAGAAGTGTTTCGGTATATCTGAGAAATTTGTTTTGACATTTTCAAGTACAGCACAGGCCTTTCTGCCTAACGGTAATGTATAAAATCTTTTCTCACAGAACACTATCCGAAATTATTAATGTCCAACTTGTCCATTAAATGAATGAAACAGAAATGGAATTCAAAACACCACATGCACTACTGCTCCTCTAGCAGGCAGCAGAGCCTGAGTGCTGTCTGCCCTGATTCTCGATAGAGGCACAATCGCATGGTGACATCTACAGAGCGTTCGTTTACATAATATAGGTCGACAGGCATGAAGGCCTAGCAACCTGTTGCTAACCATCTCCCGAACACTTGACAATCCATTTCAGTAAATCTGTTAGAGTGGCTGTGTTGACATTAGATTGCGTGTTATTCTTCTGATTGTGTTAGTGTAGTGTTTAGATTAGCTCGTTCACATAGCACCACAGAATTTTAAAATTTACATTAGAGCAAAGGATTTTCATGGTAGAGACTTATTGGAAAAGAGTGATTGCGAAAAGGTAAAAAGATTTACAAGAAGATTTTCTAATGTTACTGTTCCACATGTCAACACTATATGCAACCTCATAAACATATTTAGAGAAACTGGGTCAGTATTGAATAAAAGCAGCAAAAGAGCATGTAGTGTACTTACTGAGGAAAACTGGATGCAATATGGGAATGATTGGAACACACCTCATAAAAATATCTCCGTCATCTCGCGCAAACAATTGGTGTCTCTAAAACCACAGCATATGAAGCCATTAAAATTCTTAAATCCTTAAAAGATTATCATAGATGTTTTGCAGCAGAAGGTCATCATTTCCAACACCTCTTATATTCAAGGTAAGTTCGGTAAAGATAAAACTGCTGAGCATACGTGAGACATTTTGCCACGTGTTGCATGGCCTTCGTGCCGGTCGCATGTCGCCCGGTCGATCTACATTATGTAAGCGAATGCTCTCTAGTATATAGAACCTAAAAAATGGGACACATTATTTATTAATGTCCAACCTACATTACAAAATAAGGTGAAACTTCGATATCCTCTCACACCACAACATACTTAAATCAATGAAAATAACCTCAGAATTATAACACAATACTCTACAGACATGATGTGGTCATCGAGTATTGAATAGTGCGCAACACTTCATATTGAATAATTAGCAAAGCAACATTTTAGCACGATTTGCGGTTTGTAGGCCACCCCAAACCTCGAACTCTACCCCTCTGAAAGCGAGATCTTATATACTCTACCTATTATGGCCTAATTTTATGACAAAAACAAACAATAGATATCTCAGTCATAACGTCATACAATACCAGATGGAACTATGAAGTAATTACATACCGGTAATTAAAACACGATTATTTTGTCCAGGGAGCATCCGTTTTTGGTGCAAGAATAATTCGTTTAGTAACATGTTTCTAAATTAGTCTTGAATACTCCTTAACAAACCACTCCAAACCAATATGAATATAGCGTGGATTGTATACGAAGGTAATTTTTTGTGTTGGCTTCATTGGGCATCTTTGTTTATGTAAATAAAAACACATTACAATTAACATGGTACTTAAATATTATTTTAAGAACCACAGGAAACAAATGTGGGTACTTGATGAGCAAAAAACGCCATTTCATGGCAGTTGTAAAATGACTCGGATAATCTAGAAAATGAACAGCTCCAGTGAGCTCTAAGGTGAAATAAATACTAATTTTTACTCAATTTCTTTTTATTTTTGGTCCAGATGAAATAGGCCTATTTGCCTTTTACGACAACATTCGTAAAAATACGATTATATTCCTTGGACAGAAACATAAAATCTAGTAAATTGTAATGTTTTACGTGAACCAAAAAAAGTTTAATTATACATTACTAGACATCGGATTTTTAGGCACTAAAAATTGCAGTTTTAGGCGCCTAAAGTAAGCTCAAAATTTGTAAAATTAGGCTCTATTTTAATGAAAATAGGCATTTTAGGCACATCAAGGTATCATACTTATTTCTTTCACTGAAATTTTTAGTTATACACTAAAATACGCACAAAAAAGTATGTTTAAACATTAAAAAAGAATACTATATTATATTTATAAACAGAGCTGCACAAATTTAATATATTGAAACTAATGAAATAATGATTATTGATATCAAGATTACTCATTTTAAGTTATTGAAATTCAGTTCCATGCTCAGACTTTATTATAATTATCTGCACAGTACACCACCAGAATTTTTTCTAAATTCTCCACAGTTAACCTTTGCCTTTTGTCACTGAGAATCATTTTGAAAGCAGAAAAACTTCTTTCAACCGAAACTGATGTGAGAGGCGCAAATTTTAAATTAGGTACAATAGAAACATCAATACTTACTGGAACATTTAAACTTTCCCCCGATATCACTCTTGATACTTTTTCCAACAATGAAAATCCTACATTCTTATTTAATACGTTGTCCCACTTATTTTTAACTTTTTTCCCAGTTTCGCCCAAAGCAGAATGTACGTTCACTTGAACTTCCTTTACTATTGCTATTTGGCTACAAAGAGATTGTTTTTCACGTTCTAATTGTTCAATGCTTGCAGGTATGAAAGAAAAGTTTGATGTTATGTAGGCAATATCGTTTTACACTCGTGAGTCATTCAGACAATCTTTCACTGCTTTCACACACGCTGCACTATCAGTTTCAGGTAATTTATCAATAACTGTGACCACTTCTTTAAAATACTTAGAATAATACACCACTGACTGAATCCAGGTTCCCCATCGTGTAACAACCGGCTGAGGTGGGAGTGGGATATCTGGAAAGTTCTCTCTGAATATTGAAATTCTGGATGGGGCTTTACAAAAACATTTTTTTTTTGTATTAGAAATAAACGAATTGACAAGAGGAAATTCATTCCGGATTGTTTCAGAAGCCCTGTGAAGGCCATGTGCTAGACAGGTTACATGCGTGAGGTTAGGATAAAATGTTTTAAGAAGTGGAGCTGCAGCAACCATGTATGAGGCAGCATCAGTACAAAACAACAGAACTTTAGAATCGTCTATATTACCTGAGTGTAAAGACTGTAGGCCTTTATTTACAAAATAAGCAATGGCTTGGCTATTCACTTTCGAAAGTTCCTTAACACATACGAGGTGTGGAATCGAAGGTCCATCAGGACTAAGTTTTCCTACTACCATATTTGCTATATACCTATTCATAGGATCTGAGGTTTCATCCACAGAGACCCATATGTAAGAATCACCTATATCTTCCCGAATGGAAGCTAAAGTTATATTCTAAGTAATTTTTTCTTAGGGTCGACTCAGATGGGCTATTTTGTTTGCAGTATTTTTGTAAAAACTGTCTTAAAACCGGATTTTCAATTGCATTCCAGGGAATGTTAGCAGCAACAAACGCTCTGGTTAAATCAGCATAGAAATTGCTGCTGAGATTGGATGAAGTAGGCTGTGTTAGTAAAGTTTGTTGCAGTTGATTTTTCTGCTGAGCTTTAGCCTTATGAGCCGTTATTGCACATGCTGCTTTAGGTGGCACTTCTTTTCTTGCGAAATCTAAAAATGTAAAGTAAACTGAATTAAAATAAAATCCTAATTGTTGTATTGCGGTATTTCTATCACAAAGTTAGTGGGTTCGAACAATCAAAATTTTAATGACCTGCAAATACTTTAACTATCGGAATTTAAAAGGTTAAAGTGTAGTGGTCTTAAAAAGAATTATACCTCAGGATAGCTCAGTCAATGTATAAATATTATAGGCCTACTCATTAAAATTAATAGAATTTATATATTTCAACTATTGTTACATACCTGTTTGCTACAAATCTTGCAGAATATTATTTTTCCATCATAAGTGAATTCTGAATATTCTGTTAGCCATTGCCGGATCAATGTAGATTTTGCACTTATATTTTTCGGCATTATCGCGTTAAACTTCACAGGAAAATGTCCTACTGCTCAAAACTTCTCAACACAAATAAGGTGAGGGAAAGAGCAACTGTTAACGAGCATTCAAATGAACCGTTGTTATTGAGATTCAATTGGATAAAAATACAAAGTTCCACTTATTGTTGCATTTCCTGGTAGTGTTAACGCTAGGAGGGCCATTCTTTTAAATATTTTGTAACCGTTTACCCTACTAATTCGCAGTTTTACGACTTTTCATAAATATTTAAAAAACACTCTTTCTCCAAAAATTGTGATTTTATGACACTCTGAAGGGCAGTACAGCTAATCGGTTTCAGACCGAAAACAGTCATTTTTATAGTATAGTATATCTCTGAATTGGTAGAAGCACATGTTGTGATTGTTGCCTGCTTCAAAACTAAGGTTGGTTCTTTGTCGGCATTTATGCCTCCAAACATGTTAAATTCGGTGAAATCTATTGCGAGTGTCGCGAGATTCAAAACATTTTGTTTCCTTTATCAATGGTTTCATGGCCGGTGTGAAGCAAACTTTCCACTTTTTAAATGCCTTAAATTTCGCAGTGAATGCATGTATAAATAAAAAGTAAGAGTAAAATGCGAAACTTTACAGTGAGTTAGGCATTTTTTGGCGAATATTAACAAATTAGGCTCTAATAACCGTTTTAGGGCATTTTAGGGCACTATAAAACTCTTTGAATACCTTTCAATTTCCATGAAACGCAAATATTAATAATTATTTTTACTTTTCTCCTAAAGAAACAAAATAGGCATTTGCCCTAGAATCCGATGTCTGTACATTACCGTAGCTCACTCAAATATGCAATTAATCAATAAAAATATGTACCATTATCTTACTGAATTATTAATACTTAATATTTATGTGTCGCATATACAGTATATTTGTAAAATTATTCCATCTCTGACTGTCATTGGTTCATAAATAAACGCAACGCAAATCCGACATGAAATTCTATTACCTTCTAATAGCATTAAATTTAACTACATATCGCCCATTCATCTTCAATTTCGACAATATATCAAGTTTTCTGTGCGTAAGGATGTTTTAATCGTACCTTATTATGCATTTGTGTCCAGTCCTCAATTCACTCTGGAGCTTCTGTAGTGACATAAAGCGTAAGTCCATATGAAGGAACTACGCTTTCCAATGATGAAAGAACTGTCCAAATCGATTAAATAGTTTCTTCAGATTGCCTCATACAAGCATACAAACACTCTCTCTTTATAATAATATTTAGTATATTATAAACACATATGAATATCCACGGCTGACTTGATGCTCGCTTCGCTTCTCCTTTACCGGCCTTAACAATTCAGTTTGATCCCTGTGTTAAAGCTGTAATCGAGAAAATATGAAATTCCCGTCACATAGCACTGACTCCCAAGGTTCACTGAGGAATGTGTGTATTGTTTCTTGTACGATTATAATTAGTAATATTGCGCTTCTTTCTACTGGTATGTGAGTTTATTGTGATATGATTGAAAATGACGTATTGTTGTGTACCATTATGTACTTCGAATAGAAAAAAAGAGTGGAGGAGCAATATCATTCCACGAATTTCCGAGTGACAGGGGAAGATGATTATATTTCGTGTCCAGAATATTGTACGAAATGGAAAAATAAAAATTGGAGTTATATCCTTCGAAGAGGTGGAAAAATTCAAATATTTTATTTTAGTAGGTTATTTTACGACGCTTTATCAACATCTTAGGCTATTTAGCATCTGAATAAGGTGACGGTGATAATGCCGGTGAAATGAATTCGGGGTCCAACACCGAAAGTTACCCAGCATTTGCTCATATTGGATTGAGGGATAACCTCGGAAAAAACCTCAACCAGGTAACTTGCCCCGACCGGGAATCGAACCCGGACCACCTGGTTTCGCGGCTAGACGCGCTAACCGTTACTCCACAAGTGTGGACAAAAATTTAAATTTCTTGGAGCAACAGTAACAAATATAAATGACACTCGGGAGAAAATTAAGCACAGAATAAATATGAGAAATGCCTCTTATTGTTCGGTTGAGAAGCTTTTGTCATCTAGTCTGCTGTCAAAAAATCGGAAAGTTAGAATCTATAAAAACAGTATTATTACCGGTTGTTCTTTATGATTGTGAAACTTGGACTCTCATTTTGAGAGAGGAACAGAGATTAAGGGTGTTTGAGAATAAGGTTCTTAGAAAAATATTTGGGGCTAAGAGCGATGGAATTAGAGGAGAATGGAGGAAGTTACATAACGCAGAACTGCACGCATTGTATTCTTTACCTGACATAATTAGGAGCATTGAATCCAGGCGTTTGAGATGGTCAGTGCATGTAGCATGTATGGGCGAATTCAGAAATGCATATAGAGTGTTAGTTGGGAAGCCAGAGGGAATAAGACCTTTGGGGAGGCCGAGACGTAGATGGGAGGATAATATTAAAATGGATTTGAGAGAGGTGGGATATGATGATAGAGAGTGGATTAATCTTGCACATGATAGGGACCAATGGCTGGCTTATGTGAGGGTGGCAATGAACCTCCGGGTTCCTTAAAAGCCATAAGTAAGTAAGTAAGGGAAAGATGCGAAAATACCTTAAAATGATTTCACGCCAAGACTGTTGGTAAAGCAACTCCCCATCTTCAGTCGTTTGTAGTTTACATTTCAGGGAAGAAGATTATTCTAAAAATGGGAAATTTAGACTATTAAAACCAAGTGCTGTGCCAACAATATTCCCTTATTATCCTAGGTATAAAGTGACAGATATCAAAAGACCATGACGATCAGTTACTAAAACTGATCTCCCTCCACCTAAGAAACGCAAATCTTTTAGTAATATTAGTTTTTCACTATTTGGACAAGATGTTCCGAGTGGCTCAGCATCAGTTAATGACATTCCCTTCTTGCCAGTTGAAAATGACCATAAAGTGACGCAAACAGACGTTGTCAACTTTGAGGAGCTAAAAAGAAATATTAACAGATTGCATGTGAAAATTGCGCAACTTAATCAGGTGTTACAAGAGAAGCAAGATGAGATAATTGAAAGAGATCCGTTACATAAAGAACTGGAAAATGTAAGGAAAGAGGCCGATGAAGGCAGTATTCATGCAAAATTTATTCTAGATCAGCTGCTTAATCATCGAAAGAGAATATCAAACAAGAATATATTAGAAAATTTGTGTTCAGAAATTGAGCCGTTACCGTGTAGATGCCCTCTCTTGCAATGCCAATTTGTGATGAAGACGACCAAAAACTACTTGCTAATATCATTACTGTGAAATTTGTTAGGCCACTTCTAGATAACATTGCAGCAGCTTAACCTTCAGACTACCAAGCGAGGTCAGAAGAGACCCCGGAGCAAATGTTTTAATTATTTTCATGTGAAAACTGTACCTGTGCACATTGATACTGCTTGTTATCAGATTTGTTTATCACGTCATGTCTGTCGTGTTGGTTACATAAGTGTTCCATCCCTAAGACAATAATATTTATTTTTATTCAGTGGGGTCTCTGTTGATCCCTCTTGGTAGATTGTGTTGTACAAAACTTTTGTCACCAGTTTATTTTCTTTGCCCATTGTTGTTTCTGGTAAACCTTTCAGGGATCTCAAATTGTTTGTCCATTGTTGTTGGGAATTTGTCTTCACTTTTAGTTCAGTAGATTACTTGTTTAGATTGAGTTGTACACGATTACTCTTCCTGGTACATAAAAATGTCAGGAAGGAAAATATATAAATCCATGGCGCTACAGCCCTTTGCAGGGCCAAGTCTGACCAGTCGGCTGCTGGCCTCACGTCCACATGCTGAAGCAAAGGTGGACGATCATCCAACCAGAATAAAGGTATCGTGTGGTTAGCATGATGATCCCCCCCAGGCTGTTATAGCTGTTTTGCGAAACTGGATTTTTGCTACCTATCATAGCTCCCCAAGTGCATCACGATGCTGTGTGGGCACCGGTTCCATACACTGGCCGAAATTTCATGAGAAAATTTCTTCCCCCATGAGGACTCAAACCAGCGCGCATTCTGTAACGCGAGTCGTAGGCAGGATGCCTTAGACCACGACGCCACGGCGCGGGACAGGAAAATATATGACATACGTAATCAGGAGCATGTTGGTGAAGTGACTCATATGATACAGAGTGAGAGTGAAAATGAAGAAATAGTTGATCTGTCAGAATTAGAAGAGGTTGAAGACGTAGCAGATGAAATAAAAAATAGTGATACTGATGTTGATGTTGGTGAAGATGAAAATGATATGCAGATTGATGCAAATTATACGAGTAAAAATGGAATGTCTTGGTCTAAAAGTCCACCAAAAGCCACGCGACGAACAGTTCAAAATATTGTTAGAGTGCCTCCAGGGCTTACCTGGGCATCTCAGAGAATTCAGACAATGAATGAATCTTTCAAGATATTTTTTGGTGACAGTATTTGACTGTACTAATAAAAAGGCACAGGCTTTTCATGAGGAATAGAATAAAAAGAATCCAGAAAAACAGACAATGGCTGCCAACAGATGTCGATGAAATGTATGCATTTTTGATAACCATGAGTGTTTTGAAAGCTAAACAGGAGTCTTAGAGTTCTTAAGAACTACAGATCCCATGTACAAAAGAGACATATTTCTTGCTGAAATATCTCGAACTCTATTTCAGCATTTATCGACATTCATCAGATTTGATGACACTAGTACAAGAAATGAAAAGAGACGAAATGATAAACTGGCTGCTATCAGAGATGACTTCAGTTTGTTTGTCGACCACTGTACGTCCATCTACTGTAAGATGTGTATTAGAATTGCAGCTGAACAACTTGTTTCTTTTCGAGGACGCTGCCCTTTCATTGTTTATATGAAGTCAAAAGCTGCTAAGTATGAAATGAAAATTTGGGTCCTGGTTGATGTAGAATAAAGTAGAATTAAAGTTACGCAATAAATTTACAGGTGTACACTGGAAAAGAAGGGGCTGCTCTTGAAAAAATCAATGTCAAAGAGTAGTGTTTGATCTAACCAGCTACCTACAAGGAGGATACGGCATTACGACAGATATTCTTTCTTACATCTATTCCACTTGCAAGTGAACTTTACAAGACACTGTGTGGAACAATGAGAAAGAATAGGCAAGCAATACCCAAGGTATTGTTGCCTAGCCCTAAAATGGGGTGTCGATACTATGGACAAAAAACTTACATACATTCAATGTCCTGCGTCTCCCTATGGGGGCATAGGGCCACAACAGAAAAGTGCCATTTTGACCTATTTACGGCCAAGGCCTTCACTTCTCTCCAGTTATTCCCTAGATTTGAGCTTCTTCTTGAACAGACCGCTGTCATGTTATCCTGGGTCTTCCTCTTCTCTTACTCCCCTGAGGATTCCATTCGAGCGCTTCTTTAGCAATGTTTCCTTCTGGGCGTCTCAGGATCTGTCCAATCCAGCGCCATTTTCTTCTTTTTATTTCCAGATCAATGAGCTTCTGTTGCATCTCCTTCCAAAGTAATGTATTGAAAATGACGTTCGGCCACCATACCCCCAATATATTTTGTAAACAACGATTCACAAATGTTTGCAGTTTATGAGTGAGGTGTTTTGTCACTTTCCATGTCTCACTGCCATAGAGAAGAACTGATTTTACGTTGCTCTCAAACAAGCGCAATCTATGGACAAAATGATAGATGAATATTCTGTGAAAACATCCACAAGATGATGATCTCATGTCTTATTCCTGAACATTGTCGACATTGGGTGTCTCATTGCTTATATAGTATGGAAGGTGAAGAATCCACATCTTCAGTCAAGTTCTACGCACGGAAGAAGAAACTTTCTGCTCCAATTTGGGAAGGAGTCTATCATTCCGAAAGTGAAACGATGACTTCAGCATCCCACAGGATTTCACAAACACCAGCAATAACTACAATGAGATATTCTGTTCCTGAGCGAGAGCCTATGGGAAGAGAAGATGGTGAACCTCTAATCAAGCTATATAAAATGCTGATGTCAGTTGTGCCCTAGAAAAACTGACAGGAATGCTAGTGAATCCTGTGAAATGTGTAAAAAAAATGCATGTGCGAAAGCATATAAAGAAAATAACCAAAACAGTGTGTCTTCCATGCAGTGAAACTGTAAAGTGGACTTCAGATATGAAATTTGTTACGTAACTTTCTTCTGCTCAGTTGTACACCGTATTTATTTTTTGTGAATATTTTTGTTCTTATTGTCAAAAATATACCTGCCCCAAATTAGTTTGAACTTTTAATTTGAACTCACGAAAGAAATTGCGAAAAACTTGAATGCATGAATTCGAAATATGAAAAAGTGTACTAGAGAAGGAAATTTCAGTTAGGTTAAGGTAAAATTGGACTTGTATTGTTTCCGAACTCATTGATTAAATATGTTATATTTTCAAAATGCACTATATTTATAATTTTCTTGAAGTATTTTATTACATATTGTTTTCATTGTGCTTTATAAAGCAATTTCTCCTCGGGGTCTTGGCTGATCCCACTTGGTAGTTGGTGTTAGTCTTAGAGCTTGGTACTCTGAAGGTCTGAAAAGCTTGTTCCTTTGAAGAATGCGGCTTATAATTCACTGAGTCGCAAAATCTTGAAACTATGATTTTTGAATCTGCAATATCAAGTGGAATGTATCAGTGCAGTGAGTGAAATGATAAAACTTAGTACAAGCCTAGATCATATATGTAACAGATATGTCGGGGTTATAGGCTTTGAGGTTAACAACTTTTGTCAGGTTTATTACGCTGCCATCTAGTTGTTACATAAGTAGTCACGTCATAATACCCATTTGAATTGCATTAGCGACTGTACTGCCATCTCGTGTTCGTTTACGGCAGACGGGTGGCGATCCTGGCGGTTGTTCTCTTCAAAGTGCTGCCGATTTTAACGTAGTGAGGAGTTATCTGTTACATATATGATCTAGGGTACAAGTTATGGTAAATAATTACCCAAGTGATTATTTTGAAACATCGCAGTTTGGACTAGGGGTGCTACCCAGTGAATGAACTACAAAATTACGCCTCTGTCATCATGTTACTTAAACTGAACAGGTTACTTTGTGTTACCTTACCTGCTTTTAAACTCTCGCTTTTACTATAATTAACAGAACTAAACATAACGATACTTATTATTTTCTTATTTATTATTAATAAGTGTTATTATTACTCTTTAATCATTTATTTTAATTCGTATTGAGTATTTCTTCTGTGGACACCAAAGCTTGGCAGACAGCGCCTCGTGGTGGAATTGAGAAATTAACCAATTTTAGGAAAATATTACTATTGTCAAGGCCGTATACAAAAAAGCAAAGGGAACATCAAGTCATCCGTGGAATATCATTTGTATAAAAAGGGTTGTTAAATGAATATTAATCTGATTGTTGTCCAAAGCCGCTTTAAATCACCACCGTCTGGATCCCCTCAGAGGCCCTGATGTATCTAGATTCAACTCTCCATTCGATTTCATAACATATTTTAGACTCTTAAACAAAATACAGCAAATTTAAATGGTTTAATTATGTGTTACCTGGTCAACTACGGCTTTGACGAGACGAGCATGCGCATTGTTATGTCTCTGGAACTTGGAAATTGTCGGCTGCCCATTCTTTTTGCCATTACGTGTACACTGTAACATGTATTGAGGTGGTGTCTCTTTTTCGACCCTGGTAAGTTCGAACTCTCTTATTGGCATGTCAATCAAAGCATTTGATGCTAGTTTCGTTTGCTCGAACCACTGAAATTTTTGCATAATTATTTCAAAAACGATTCTTCTGTTCTTCCTCACTCTTATTATGTTTCCGAATTTTGTTTTGCGTTCAGGCAGAAGTGTTTCGGTATATCTGAGAATTTTGTTTTGACATTTTCAAGTACAGCACAGGCCTTTCTGCCTAACGGTAATGTATAAAATCTTTTCTCTCAGAACACTATCCAAAATTATTAATGTCCAACTTGTCCATTAAATGAATGAAACACAAATCTAATTCAAGCTGAGGAGATCCAAACGGCGGTGCTTTAAATAAATGCAGATTCATTTGTTTTATCTTTACTACTCATATATTAATCTGAGGTGGAAATGACATAAAAAACATTGTTATTTAAAAGTCGTGTATCTTGTTAAATATCAGTCCAATCAAAATTTTGCATAGAATAATATTTATCAGAAATCGTTTTCGAAGTAACTCTTGTTATGCAACATTTTTAATGAAAATCAGTAATAAGGGAAATATTTCAATTTATTTAATTCAGGCCTCCTTATAACCCCTCTTTTAAATAAAGTATTTTGAATGCTATATAGCTAACCTAAAATCTAAGTTAGAACGAACTTAATTTATATTCCAATTTTCATAGATATTGGTTCAGCCATTATCACATGAAAGGGTAACAAACATCCAGATAGACATACAAACAAAAACTAAAAAAATTATATTTTTGGTCTCAGGATGGTTAATTATACATATCAACACCAATTATTTTTAGAAAAGCGGAAATTACCAGAAAAATTTCGGTTACAGATTTATTATTAGTACAGATGATATTATTTAACTTAGTATTTGTTTTGTGTGTATATATATATATATATATATATATATGTCCACACCTGTGGAGTAACGGTTAGCGCGTCTAGCCGCGAAACCATGTGGCCCGGGTTCGATTCCCAGTCGGGGCAAGTTATCTGGTTTAGGTTTTTTCCGAGGTTTTCCCTCAATCCAATATGAGCAAATGCTGGGTAACTTTCGGTGTTGGACCCCGGACTCATTTCACCGGCATTATCACCATCTCGTTCAGACGCTAAATAGCCTAAGATGTTGATAAAGCGTCGTAAAATAACCTACTAAAATAAAAAAATAGATACCTATTTTTTTTCTTTTAAATTACCTAATTTGTTGTTTAATTTTCTATTGTATGTCATGGTGACCCATGTTTTACCTTTTTTTGGAATTTATTGGTTGAAGAGTAGTGCATGTTCTGTTTTTTTGTGTTCTGATACATTTATTAATGATATCTCGTATGTTTTTTTTTTTTTTTTTTTTTTTTTTGCTGAAGCCGTGTTCTGTAGCTGTAGTTACTTGTAGGCGTATTTATTAATTAGTTAATGAGGAACCTAAATTTGCTAATTTTGTGGGAAAACAGGTGATTTGAAGTTTGGTGTATGGTATAGTTTATGGCTGTGGATTTACGAAAAAAATGATGATTTTTGAGCGTTTGAATGTAATAGTTATATCAAGAAAATTTATTCACCAGTTTTTTTCTTTATCGATAGTGAAGTTGAGATTAGGGTATAGATTATTGAATGTGTTGATTATATTTATTGGTTATGTTTTTCCATAATATATTATCAAGGTATCATCAACCTATATTGAGTAGGAAACTATATTATATTGTTGTGGGTTTGCTATGTTGAGATTTTCTAGTCTTTGTAGGAAAACTTCAGCTATGAAACAGGATAAAAGGGTTGCCCATTGCAACACCTTTCATTTGTTTTTAAATTTGATTGTCAAAAAAGAAATAGTTTTGTTGTAGGGTAACATTTAACCAAAAAAGTTGAATCTGATTGATTAATTTTGAACTTGAGTTTAATTCATGTAATTTGTTAACTATTATTTGTATTGAGTCATTGATAGGTGTGTTTGTATATAAATTTTCGATGTGTAATGAAACCATTTTCAATTTACTGTTCATTTTCAGTTTATTTAATCAATCTATGAGCTGTTTGGTGTTTGGTAAGGTGTATTTATTTTCGATTTTGAGGATTTTTTTTTCAGATATTCGAAGAGGAATTTATGATTTTTTGGTTTGGTGCCTGCATACTATTGTCAGTTGGTTTTATGGAAAGATTTTCTTTATGGGTTTTAGGTAAAGTTTCCAAAATCGGTATGCTTAGGTCTTGGGTAATAATTTTGTGTGTTTTTTTTTGTGTGGAATTAAGTGTATGGCAGATTTAATGGTTTGTTTTATTTGTTTCTGGAACATGTCAGACGGATTGGATTTTATTTCTGTTATTTGAGTTTTGTTGAATTCTAAGGTTTTATTATTTATTAACATATTGTAATCATACTCACTTTTGGCCATTATTACTATTGATTCATTTTTGTCAGCTTTAACATGTATGTTGTTGTTTTGATAAAGTTTTTTTCCTAGTATCTTGATTTATTTTGTGTTGAAGTTTAACTTTTTGAAAGTGGGTTTTTGTATTGACATCCTGCATGTATTTTGTTATAATTTTAACTGTCTGGTACCTTAAATATTCTTTATTTTCATGTGTACCGGTTTGAATGATGTTTTCTGTTTCGATTTATTAAATTATCTAATATTTTAATTTCATCATATGGATTGTAGTTTTATTTATAGCCTTTGTCTAAGATATCTATTTCTTGTGGTGTGAATACCACGTTGGTTAGGTTAAATAGTCTATTAGTTTTCGGTTTACCTGTATTAAGGAGTTGTATTTGTGGTTGTTTGTAGTTGAGCAGAGTATTCAATTTTTTGTATGTATGTATTGCAAGTAATTTTACGTCTGTCGCCGTCTCCCGCTTCTCAACTTCCAGGTACTCCGGTTTTGCCAATCGCCCATTTGTAGACCCCTGCAGACCATATCCTCCTGAACCTCGTTGCTCCATTTTTTCATTGGCCTTCCTCTTCTCTCTTTTTTTTTTTCCGGGGGAATCCAGTTGAAGACCTTATTAGGCCAGCGGTCGGCTGACATTCTCTGGAGATGCCCATACCATATCAGGCGTTTAGTTTCCACTGATTGTAAGATATCTCCTGATACCTGCATTATATTTCGGACATCCTGCTTCCTGATTCAATTTTTTGTTAAGGGTCAAATATTTAGATATATAATTTTTTTTGTATAAAATATTACTTTGTAATGAAAAAATATATTACTTCTAAAATATCTATCTATACTAAATAAATTTTACAAAGAAAGAGTTCATCTAAAGGGCTGGACTCGGGAAGGGTACCCAAAACGCTCATTGCATTTCCGCTTTGAATTGCAATACTTAAACGTTGACGCAAATAAGTAGTGCAACGACTGTCACGGTAATGGAGATCAAAATTTGGCCGATTTGAGATACCAAAACTTTAGCGTCATGACTCCAAGGACCGAAGGTCTCCACAGCAAAGGGGACAAAGACATAATTGTCTAAATGATGAGCATACTTATTGACTTTTTTTTTTTCACGGCTAATTCAGCAGCAGATGCTGCGCGTCTGGAGGTATTCGGCAAGTGAGATGGGGCTAGAGTGTCAACACAAGTGGAGTCCCAATTTAAAGACTTTCCTCTAGACCATGGCATTAAGGTGAGACCATCGGGCCGTTTACCATCCGCGTGACTAATACCAGGTGGTTCCAAAAGAGATGGGATGCCACAAGAAGTCAGAGGTCTTTTAATGATATCATTGAGTGATGTATGTCTGGGAATGAGACCCTTGCTCCTCGCACAGCTGAGTGCATGATGGCCGTAAATATCAGCAATTCCTCCGCAAATACATTGGTGTGGCTGGCAGAGTTTACTCCCAAGGCATAAAGCCATTGCGATTTTAAAGGATGTACTATCTATTAGAGTACCGATGTGAGGAGAAGGTAATGTGTGTAACCAAGCTCCAGACTCACTCTCTTGAAGAGCTAGGGGACGTGCAATGTCTTTTTCGGATTTGACAGAAGAAAGGAGTTTATCTAAAATTTTTTGGGAAAAGATAACGTCCCACTGCTTTTGAAATTCAGATTGCATTATTTTGTCGATGTTTTCTTTGCAAACTTGTTGTATGGCATTCCGATAGCAGTTTGAAGATGTAATGTATATAATTTGTTATTTAGCATTTATTTTTTCTAATATAAGAATCTATATACAGAGTGATTCAAAAGTCGCGCGACATAGGACATCTCCGTTATTAGTGTAAATACAAAAAATAGTTTCAAATAAATGTCTTAGATAATGGTACGTGTAGTTCATATGCAAAATTTAAAGAAAATCGTAAGAGCCATTTTTGAGAAAATTGCAACAAACATGTTCGCGTTTCAAGTAAAGTACCAGTTTGGTTAGGGGAAACGCATCCAAAGCTTATGTGTCACAACTGTGGAGGGTAAGAAACTTAAATTAGAGATATGGTTTGGGTCGCGCGCCGTAATTAATAAATTGTGTTTTTTTGTGTTGACATCTGAGTAAGTTGAGAGTCACAATGGCAAACTGAAACATTTTATCACTTGAACTTGCACGACCTGTGTAATTGTTCCCCATGCACACTAATGGAGTAAGTGTTCAAATTGGTGGCCGTTTTGTTCACGGCACATCCATACACGGTTGAGGTAACTGCTCCGCACATTACGTAACACTGCAGGTGTTATTTGTGCACATGCCCTCCTGATATTTTCCTGCAGTTCATCCAGTGTTCGAGGCCTGTTGCTGTAAACTACAGACTTGAGATGTCCCCAGAGGAAAAAGTCAAGTGGCGTTAAATCTGGGGACCTAGGCGGCCACTCCACTGGACCCCTGCGGCCGATCCAACGCCCAGGGATAACTTCATTCAGCAATTCGCGGACTGTCAATCCGAAATGCGGTGGTGCTCCATCCTGAAAGAAAAACCCAAGTCTTATTTCTAGGGGCAGATCATCCAAATAGAGCAGCAGTGTAGCCTCGAGATGCTGTCTGTACAGTGCAGCAGTGAGCTTGTTGTTCAGAAACACGGGACCGATGATAACATCGCCGTGTATGCTACACCACACATTTAATCTTGGGTCAAACTGATTATGAGCCTCTACAGCTATGTGGGGGTTCTCGGTTGCCCAGTACACAGCGTTATGTCGATTCACTGTTCTGTTCAAATGGAAACAGGCTTCATCGCTCCAACAAATATCAGTTTCAAGGTTTGATTGGTGCGTTCGTCGTTCAAGAAACCACTCACAGAATTGCACCCGCATATCTGTGTCATCCGCATGCAGTTCCTGCACAAAGTGAATACGATAGGGATGGAAATGATTGATGGATAGTATCCTGGACACGGACGCTTGACTGGTACCACATTCTTGCGCCACTTTCCTGGTTGACCGTGATGGACTGACTACCAGCTTAGCTAGTACACTAGCTGCGTTTGCATCCCCTGTTGCTGTGCGAGGCCGCCCTGAAAGGTTTTTGTCGTGGATACTGCCTGTTGTCTTGAACCGTTCCATTAAACGACCAATGCTTCCATGATGTGAGGTAGGTTGATCTGGATGCCGTCTGTGATATTCTTCTGCTGCTTCCCGTAGACTCAGCCCTCCCGCATGGATGAGAACCATTTCCACCCTCTCAGGAATTGTGTACATTGTCTGTAACTATCCGGTTCACTGGTGAAACTAGCACTTACTTACCTGTCAAAAAAAAAAAAACAATTTATTGATTACGGCGCGCAACCCAAACCACATTTATAATTTAAGTTTCTTACCCTCCAGAGATGTGACAGCTAAACTTTGGATGCGTTTCCCCTAACCAAACTGGTACTTTACTTGAAACGCGAACATGTTTGTTGCAATTTTCTCAAAAATGGCTCTTACGATTTTCTTTAAATTTTGCACATGAATTACACATACCATTATCTAAAACATTTATTTGAAACTATTTTTTGTATTTACACTAATAACGGAAATGTCCTATGTCGCGCGACTTTTGAATCATCCTATATATATATAATTTGAGCTGGTAATGGAAATTACGGGAAAACGGCTGAACGGATTTTAATAAATGACCCCTCATTTTGAAGTTTGGAACCCAAAGTTTTTCAGAAAAATAGTAGTTTTCAGTGAAATGTCAATTTTCCTAAATCATTTTCCTATTTTTCAGAATCCATCTTTCGTCAGTTTTGAGAACTAATTAATTGCATTTCAGAATAAAACAAAACACACACTACAATAAACAATAGACTATTAACGAAGGCCATGACCTACAGGATTGCTGACATAGAGTTCAGGTGGCTCAGATTCTTTCACATAATGCCAATATGTCGATCTGCATTTGTGTAATTTTTTGATAACGTATAAAAAATAATTTACAGGTCTGATTCTCTGGTCTGTAGTTTTCCGAGTACAGCTGTGTATTGGATATTAAGAACTACAAAACTTACGAATGCTTGATGACATTATTACCATTAAAATGAAATATTATAGTTAATGCAACACATTATGGTATACTGATGATATGAAAGTGAAACGTTTTGGGGCTTTAAGTAGACGCAGGGAAAGAATATTTATATTAGATCTTCATTTCTATAATTTACTGAGTAACGGCTATATAGGGTTACTGAAAACTATAAAACTTACGTAAGGTAACAATATTGTTATTAAAAATTAAATGCTTTTATAGTTATTAATGAAGTAGTGTGGGTCTTTTTCATTGTATGTAATGACAGTGTGATATTATAGATATTTATATGTCTGATTCTCTGATTTTCCTTGGTAGTAATTGAGCCATGCTTCCTATTTTAGCCGCGTCTTTAAACTACATCAAAATTAATTTCATATTTCTTTGGTTTAATCGATTAGATTTGTGATCACTGCCAAGCATATTTTGTTGTAGGGAAAATACCATGCCATTTCACTTCTTGCTACCGTAATGAGTAAGTTTATTTCCCGCAACCAGCAACGAATGAAACACTGAAACTGCCAACGATTTACGATGGACAATTTTATTTTAGGCGCATATAAGATTCTACAACTCTGACATATCATTCGCCTCATTTTCCGCATCTCAGCAAAAGATTCCTCACAACAGCCTATATTACAAAAATATACGGGATAACATTCATTGTTACACAAATTAATCCAGCAGTATTTGGTAGATCAGTATTGTGTGGAGGAAGCGCAAAAATTACAATTCCTAAGAAAAGACCAAAAGGTATTACTTACTGATAAAATAAGAGGCCTGCAAGATTTTGTAGTCTCTTGATTACCTCAGCAAGATCTCTTAGTGGGAAAAAGTGATTCTGCCCTCTACAAATCAGGGTAGTCCATGAAACATACAGCAGCTATACCAAGATGCTAAGTCTTTTGTTCAAAGCATGACAAACCTTACATTTTCTTAACTTTCACCTACAATCCGCAATGACCTGAAATAGCTACTGCATTACTTCCACATGAAAAACTCGCTGATCGTCCTGACATTGTTACTTGCGATTTCGCATTGAAACTCAAGAACTGAAGACGGATATGTTCAAGGAAAAGTATTTGGCATAAAAAACATTCAGAGGGAGTATGTTTCACTATTATGGAAGCAAATAACTTTCAAAATGTCTGGTATTTTTCATTGAAAATAAATCTGAACAATTTTTATTTGAACTTCTTATGGACTTAGTTTGCAGTATTTGCTGCACAAGCCACTAGTTTTATATTATTTTTGAGCGAATCAAATTATGCTTGTTGCTTAGTTTTTCTAACTGCAGTCGAATTATATTTGATTTTAATGGTGGCATATTTAGATAGAACATTGTTTTTGAGACACTGTTTTTTTATACCGTATATTGGCTTTGGTTTTATGCAATTTCACTTTTGTGTTCAAGAAGTTATATGCTAATTTAGCCTGCCTGGCTACAAGAAACTTCATAGTCATGTTTTCAGATGAGTCGAATAGATATTACAAGTGATTAAATTCAGAGATGGTTCCGTCCAATAACTTACCAAATATGTGATGGGTTAAAACCCATTACATTATGTTGTAACTATTTTTGTGCGAGATCGTGCGTATTTGCTTGTTTTCCGCACAGAACCAATACGCGGTAAGTGTGAAATACCACATTCAGTATTTCCAACCTAACACACATAACAATTTCCCTCTTCTTACCGCTTAAGCGCGACATTCATTTTACTGCTTTAAGCTTTTAACATATTATTTTTAGAGACGTTTAACATAGTAATAATTATAAATTGGGAACTTACCACTGCAATTTCACCTAAATTGCAATGTTAATTATTGTTTTTAAATATTTGAAAAAATTAAGTAAAGTCTACTACTCCACGAAACTTATTGCATTCCTGATACAAGTAACATTAAGGAAGCCGTGAAAAAATCAACAAGATTCCAGATGCCGATGTTATTACTGCAATATGTTGTTTTAAGTTCGCATTTATAGACTGGGGGGGGGGGAAGACAGACGTATATCATGGCCTGCTGGAGTATAGTAAACACTGAAAACATTTTATAGCAACAATGTTGAAGGAAGATATTTTGGTTTTCCGAAGTTGCCGTCATTAAACAGAAACCAAGATGGAGATTTCATTACAACTAATTAGAAATTCGTCTTTCAGGTATGTAATAAACGATCTTCGCACAAAATAATGTACGATACACGAACGATATGTTTGTTTTCATGTTTTCGGAAATTAATAAAGCTCAACTACGTTTCGCTTATTCAATCTTTTCCTCGAACATGAAAACGTCAACATACCGCTCTTGTAACGTATATTACTATTTAAAGACGTTCAATATAGTAATAATTATAAATTGGAAACTTACCACTGCAATTTCACCTAAATTGCACTGTTAATTATTGCTTTTAAATATTTGAAAAAATTAAGTAAACTCTATAACACCACAAAAGTTACTGCGTTTGTAATGCAAGTAAAATTAAGGAAGCCGTGAAAGAAATCAACAAGATTCCAGACTCATCATAGACTGGGGGAAAAAAAAAAAGACAGACGTATATCACGGTCTGCTGCAGTATAGTAAACACAGAAAACATTTTATAGGAACAATGTTGAAGATAGATATATTTGTTTTCCAAAGTTGCCGTCATTGAACAGAAACCAAGATGGAGATTTCATTGCAACTAATTAGAAATTCCTCTTTCAGGTATGTAATAAACGATCTTCGCACAAAATAATGTACGATACATGAGCGGTATGTTTGTTTTCATGTTCTCGGAAATTAAAAAAGCTCAACTACGTTTCGCTTTTCAATCTTTTCCTCGAACATGAAAACGTCAACATACCGCTCTTGTAACACATATTACTATTATTGTTATTTCAGATGTCTCTTATTGTTAGCTAGAAACATCAAGGTTACAAGGATACAATGGGTATTTCCGAACACAATTATGATTGACACAAACTGACCAATTCGAACCATTTATATAGGCCTACTAAGATGTAATAACTATGTTACGGGATGTTTTAATGTTTGTTTTTAACTGTTGTTTTTAATTTGTTATATTGTTAATATGTATGCTCTTAATATTTTAAAAATTTAACTTTTTGTAACATAGTGTCTTGCTTCAACTATGTGTATCACTTCACTGGGTTTTGTGTTCATATATTGTTCTTAATAACCTGAAGATGACATAATAGGGTCGAAAACGTTGGTAATTAAAATATTTACAACATAATGTAATGGGTTTTAACCTGTCACCTATTTGATAAGTTGTTAGACGGAACTAACCCTGAATTTAATCACTTGTAATATCTATTTGAAATCTGCAAACATGACTATGAAATTTCTCCAATATTAAGTTGAATAACAGTACGGAAATTTACTCCTAATCATCTTATTATTAGTTTAGTAATTTTATTACTGTCTCTTCCTTAAAATGCCGATTTACTAACATTTTGTTACTTGGAACGAAAATTATGTGCATAGAAATAGCACAGCAAGCAGAATATGTAAGGCAATTAAGCTAGTTCATTTAATTTCGCTATTTTAGTCATTCATATTTGTGTATGAGCACAGAGACAATTTTTTTTTACTGCATGTAAAATGTTCAAATAATATATATTTTTTATTTGCAGACACCAAATGGCAATGTGGAAGCTAAAGTTATGTGCTTCTTCAGGCGGAGAGACTTGCCTAATACACTTATTATGTTGGCTGACAAACATCAAAGTGAGTACTAAAAACAAATACAAATAAGTTAATTACATGGAGCATGTCACTGCTCTTATTCTCTTCTGTACTTCGTTATGTATTTTACTGTAGACTGAATGCTATGCTTAACCTTTTCTTCCTTAGTAGAAGGTGAGGAGAAAAGCAACATGTGTGTGTTTCCTCAACTTTTTCTGTATCGAGGAGAGTGAGGGAAGATAAGAAGTGAGAAAATTTCGGCAAATCTTTATTGGGATGCAAATAAAGTTTGAAAATACTGATGCTACAGAAATATATATTTAAAATTTAGTTGAAACTTTAAAAGCGTTGTAATTTTAAAAAATGTTATGTATCTTTTAACAAACGAGTCCCATTTCGATACCTGTGCTGTAGGGGTGGAAATGTGTTCCTATGGTGGTTTTTAGTAGGTTATTTTACAACGCTGTATCAATATCTCTGTATCGTGGGTCCCTATCACCACGGCATGGCACGTCCTCAGGTTGCGGATAGAGAAGACAGCCTCCAGATATGGAGGGTTGCTGCGAATATATTGAATAAGCAGTCGTGGACAGCCGATAAGGGGTGGTCCTCCAGCTTGGGGGTTGGGCGAAGGGCTAAGAACCCATCACCGTAAAAACAGCTTGTTACGAATCCATACAATAAGCCTCGGAATGGGACTGATTCTCTGGCACGACCACAGCAAAGGAATAATCTTGCACAGGATAGGGACCGATGGTGGGCTTATATGATGGCGGCAATGAACCTGCGGGTTCCTTAAAAGTCATTTGTAAGTAAGTAATTAAGTATCAACATCTTAGGTTATTTAGCGTCTGAATGAGATGAAGGTGATAATGGCGGTGAAATGAGTTCCGGGTCCAGCACCGATAGTTACCCAACATTCGCTCATAATGGGTTGATGGAAAACCCCGGAAAAAACCTCAACCAGGTAACTTGCCCTAACCGGGAATCGAACCCGAGCCACCTGGTTTCGCGGCCAGACACGCTAACCGTTACTCCACAGATGTGGGTCGCTGTGGTTGTTGTTTGTGTGTTATCTATTATAGTATCGAATAATGTATGGGTATTGAATTGTAATTGTGTATTAAGTATATGTTGTGGGTGTGTTATTGTGTGCTCCTATATTCCGTATTCTAATATGATTAATAGTTACAGAACTTCTGTTAAAATGACTTACTGTATATATTGAAAGATATGGCTGTTATATATTCTGAAAATTAAGAAAGTACGTATTATAACATGAAAAACAGCTTTAAAGTTAGAAGTACTTGTTGGCTGCAAAACTGTTGCATCAGAAACATAAGTACACTGTTACTGAAACTATAGTAGACTTGTGTGCTTAAATATATTATTCTGTCAGTATGTAGTTAAGACTGTCGGTCTTGTGTGAAATTTAAATTAACGGTTAAACATTTTATTTAAGGTTATATTGACAGAATTTTACTGAAATATATATGAATGAAATTAAATTTGTACTGAATATATCTAATTGTTAAGATATACTGTATGATTATGATTGTCAATCAATCGCGCTGTAATTTTTAGGACTCGTAGATAAATGTGTAAGAAAGGCATAGAAAAAATTCGAAATCAATATCTTTTTTGGGAAGTAGAAAAATGAAATAAAACTGACTTCGAAGTGATCCGTTCAAAATAAGTAAAACTTGATGAGCGACCAACTTTTTTATTTTTCACTTTAGAGGGGGGTCAAAGCGAGATAAATGTTTAGAAAGAATGTAAATCACTTTCAAAAGTGTCTGCTACTCAAAATCCTTACTGGTTTTCGATTTTCGGGGAGTTAAAGGAGTGCCTGGCGGATTTCGTATGCAGAGAGACTAAACTTTTGTCTGTTAAAACTGCTGATTCTCATAGAAAGAATCGCGCAGATTTCATATTTGTTTTCAAAATGTTTTCATTGCTTAAGGTTTTCGAGTTAATCGTGAGTTTTTAAATTTAAGGATTCACTGGAAGGAATGGTAAACAGAAGAAAAGTTCCGGACAGAAGAAGGTATCAGATGATACACAACATTAAGATGTAAATTGTATGTAGAGACCAAGAGGAAGGGGAAACACAATGAAATTGGAAAATGCTGGGTTTGTAATGAAAGACCTGCTCTTGGACAGAAAATTATGAAAGTGAAAAATGAAATTTTTTGTTAATGATAAATACAATTTAATTCATTCATTCAGTGTTCTGCCCAAGGGCAGGTCTTTCACTGCAAACCAAGTTTTGTCCAATCTTTCCTATTTTCTGACTTCCTCTTTGTCTCCTCATATGACCCATATATCGTAATGTTGTTTATCATCTGGTATCTTGTTCTGCCACGAACTCTTCTCCCGTTCACCATTCTTTCCAGTGCATCCTTCAGTAGGCAGTTTCTTCCCAAACAGTGACCCAACGAATTTCTTTTCCTTTTCCTGATCAGCTTCAGCATCATTCTTTCTTCACCCACTCTTTCCAACACAGCTTTATTTCTTGTTCTGTCTGTCCACTTCACACGTTCCATTTTTTTCCATATCCACACTTCAAATTCTTCTATTCGCTTCTCTTCACTTCGTCGTAATGTCCAGGTTTCTGCCCCATACAATGCCACACTCCACACAAAGCACTTAACTAGTCTCTTCCTTAGTTCTTTTTCCAGATGTCCGCAGAAGATGCTCCTTTTTTCCATTCCTTGGTCATTGCTATCCTCCTTTTGAGTTCCTGGCAGCAGCTCATGTTATTGCTTATAGTACACCCCAAGTATTTGAAGCCGGCCACTTGATCTACTGCCTCATTTAGAATTAAGTTTACGTCCTTTATTTTTCTTCCTATGACAATGGTCTTTGTCTTATTTGTATTTATCTTCATCCCATACTGCTACAATTTAATTATAGTACATTATTCCTATTAGATATCATTGTTACCTGAGAGACACTACCAACCTCTTTTCAGCAGTAAATGGTTGCTTATGTATGTGGATTTTAGATTCTGCTAGGGTCGAGATACAATTGAAAGTTGACTGAGACATCATTACATATTCGTACGATCTATCTGAAAATGTCTTTAACTGCTGACACAAGTGATACAATTCACCAATCACATATTAATGTTTATTACGTTGTGTTCTCTAAAAGGAACTAAGTGGCTAATTGAATTTTTCCCATGATATTAAACAGCGAGAAGCGTGGTGAGGTGAACTGCTTCACTATGTTCTGCTGAGGCGAGATGCACTGCGAGGTGCGCTACTCTGAGAGGCGAGATGAACTCCAACATGTTTTTACAAGGTGACGTAGTAAAATGGAAAGGAAAGGTAGAATCAACGGAAAAGTCTTCATTCTCCAATCTCGCTCATGACAAGAAATTGCGAACATTACGGAAGTAGGTAAAACTTTTGGATGTGAATAACAATTTCATCAAGATACGAGGGTCATTTCGTAAATAATGCACACGATGGTAGAACTGTGAAGTGGATGAAGGTAAATTACTTTAGTTGTAGTTGTAGTTGAAGTAACAAGCACGTGTGTTCATTTCGTTCATAGCATACTCTGGTGTTTAGGGAACGAGAGCTAGAAATTGAGCCTACACGTGTCTCGGATATTGTGACTCGTGCGTCGGGAATTTGTGAATGCAGACGGACATCAGTTTGAACAACTTCTATAACACGGATTAGTGTTCATTGTTGTTTAGTGAACTGTTCGAAGACAGATTTGAACCTCATAAGTGACACTAATAAGGCATCACGCATGAGGAAACTAAGCTAGGAGATAATGGCGTAGGATGGCCAGTTCTTTTCCCCCTCCACTGCATATATCGCTGACTAGTAACATGTAACACTAATCGGACTTCACTGTATATACACAATTTTATTGCTCTTGCATAGACACATATTGTCGGGTGAAATGTAGGCCAACTGCCTGATAATAGATGTACACATCGAGCAAACCTAAAGCAGAGTTACAATGCTTATTATGAAATAAAAATATGATAAAATTATGTGTGTTATTATTAATCACATTAATATGAGTAAAAATAAGCGGGATGTTGCGGATCGGTAATGACGCTGTAACCGCTGGCCATGTAAGCATGTTTGACACGCGTGTTCCGGGCCAGGAGCTGAGCTGAACGTTTTGTACTACTACTACAACAACAACAACAATAACAACAACAACAAGCATTTTGAACATGACATAACGCTAGCCGTTACGAAAAATGAAAGCGAAAATGAGAGGATTTTATTTTTATACAGAATTATTTCTCTGCAGATTACATTACAAATGATTTCACATAATCTGTATTCGATATTTTTTTACAATTTGAGATAGAATTTTTTCCAAATGTAAGGCGAATGACAGGTAATACATGGCGAATCTTCGGTCTCATCTTGCTATCACCACTTACGCTAAATAACCTAGCAATTGATACAGCGCCGTTAAATAAGCTACTAAAAAGATGTTATTTATTTATTTTTAAATAACCTTACACAATATCTCATATGTAAATGGCTACGGGCTGCAGGACTCCACTGGCCTTGGCCGTATAAAACATACGTATATTATTTATTTAGATGGAGCAGGTAAATTACGTAACGGGACGTGAAAAACATAGAAAACTTACCACTACAAATTGGTTGAAAGGAAAATTCCAGTCCCCTTTGAATGGTATGTTGGCCTGACATTGTACTATCCTAGATTATATATGTAACAGATAGCTCATCCCTATGTTAAAATCGGCAGCACTTTGAAGAGAACAACCACCAGGATCGCTACTCGTTCGCCGGAAACGAATATGAGATGGTAGTCCAGTCGCTAATGCAATTCAAATGGGAGTTATGACGTGACTCCTTATGTAACAACTAGATGGCAGCATAGTAAACCTCACAAAAGTTGTTACCGTCAAAGCCTATAAGGCCGAGCTATCTGGGTATATATGATCTAGGGTACTATGAAAGACACACATTTCAAAAATCTTTTTACGATATATTGTGATAGTGTAATGAGTTTTCTTTCTTTAAAAGTTATTTTGTCAAATGTAAGACCTAACTTTAAAATAATATGGCGGAACTTATTGCGACCATAATGCTGATATGAGAATATCAAGCAAATTACGTGTTATGCAATGTGTTTCAAAAGTGATGGTATAAAATTTATGGATGCCAAGAAAAAAAAAAAAAGATTTCAGTAAACCTGGGTCCACAAATTAACAGTTTACGAGATAATGTAAGTTTTTTTTTTTTTTTTTTTTTTTTTTTTTTTTTTTTTTTTTTTTTTTTTTGCTAGTTGGGGCCGCCAGTGAACCGAGCCATGGATATGGTAAAGTGGCTACATTCATGCTTCGTATCTATGTCGCACTTTCCCCATCCCATTTCCTTTTAAATGTGAGACTATATCTAAACAGGCGATATAGCTAACGGTGAATAGGCAGATGAGAATCTGTACCTAGATCACCGGATTTAAATCCTTTGGTTTTTTGTGTATGGGGTTATGCAAAAAGCCTAGTTAACACGACAGACATCACCACACCTGAAGAATTTCAGCATCGGATTGTAGATGCCTTCCAGTAAATGAAGAATGGCCTTTGATTGCTCGAGCGCATTCTTGGGTCTTTGCGGAGAAGACTGGACAGATGCATTCAAGTGCATGGTCGTCATTTTGAACACCTGCTGTAAAATTCTTGTGTTAACGTGTTCTTACTGTAGTGTATTACCTTATTTATTTATTTTGGTCAAACAAAAAGTCTATTTTCTGTATGTTTAATCACATTTTTGTGGCGTTGAAGCTAAAATTATGAATTTTACTGTCTCGTGATTGATAAAGTAAATAAAATTGTCACTGCGTTTGTTGGAATTAGTATTTAGTGTTCAGCAGGCCCGAACCAGCACAAAGTGGCATTATCTCGTAAGCGGTTAATTTGCGGACCCATCTTTACTGTAGCTTTTTTTGCTTCTCGTTTTTACTTTTTATCCCTAAGTTTTTGACCAACACTTTTGAAACACACTGTATGACACAAGACGCATCGAGTATAAAAACGGAAATAAAAGGCAAGAAGTGTATGACATTTTTGTACGTGCGAATGAACATCTATAATAGGATATTGTTCTACAACTCCCCATAGAATTTTCATAAGTAATAGACTAGTATTAACCGATTACAGTATAAAATAACTATATGGCTGTTATGTGAATTCGTAAAAAATAAATAGCTTCGTCTTAATCCGGGCAATTTGTAAGTGAAGTTATGTATCTTAATGAATTTAAATACTATTATAGTCACAATCATGCCATGGTATGAAAGAAAAATTTCACAACCTTGAGCGGGATTCGAACCTGAGACTTCCTGTACTCCGGTCAGGCGCTCTACCACTGACTATAATAGTATTTAAATTCATTAATATGTCACATCAACGGACGTATATACGTCATCAAACATCGTAAGATGAAGATTACATTTATGTGTCTTAATTTTTTGTTATAAGGAAGTATATTTTAGTTTATAATAGAAAAGTTTAGCATCCTGTTTTGAAACATGTTAAACGATTTCATTTGTCTACACTTTTAAACAGTGGTTTAAGACAATGGTTCCCAAATGGGGTCCCCGAAGCTTATTCTGGGGGTCCGCGAATATTCTGGATAGGGAATTTTTTTTTCTTTCTTGAGAAGGTTTCTTTATTTTTTTATGTTACAGTAATGTTACTATCGCAATGGCCTGTGTTCTTATTTGTACAATTTACAGATTTGTTTAATTGTTTCTTGTCGACAGCCTTCCTGTGCTATTAAAGTTATACATTGTAAGAGAAATTTAAACAAAATAACCACAAATGTTTTATAAGTTTTCTACTGTATATAAGGTTAAACGTCATCATAATATGGTTGAAAATGAACTTAGAAATTATTTTCTAACAATATCAGGATTCAAATTCCTTTTATCAGCATGGAGATTCACAATCTCACTGAAAATGAGGAAGATGAGCTTGTTGACTTATCGAGTGATACTGTTTGAAAAAGAAAACATTTTAAAAGAAAGTCAACTTTTTTATTTTTGGCTTTTCATGTTCATGCGGAACATAAAGAACTTTCAGAACTAGCCTTGAAACTTTTAATGTCGTTTCCAGGACTTGTGTGAGCAGGCATTTTCTCCTCTTTTCTGTATCAAAACTGTTACGAAAAACTGAGTAAATCCGGTGGCGGAGTTTAGATTATAAAGATGACTAAATAGGTCGATAACGACATTTTAAGCATAAAAATAGTTGTATCATTCTTATTGGAAAGGAAAACTTGATATTTACGTTTTTTTTTTAAATTCAAATATAGAGTTAATATTGATTCAGTTTTAACTATCACTACTCATATTCAGTTAATATTAACTCAAAATCTAACTAACCCGCCATTCTACTTGCGACGTTTAAAATCACATAAATAATTGATCACGTCTTGCAGTGCTCAAGTCTCTCTAACTTGTGCGTTCAGAGTTTTATTTTTTATGTCTGTCCAACGATGTAATCGTCGTCCTCCTCCTCCTCCTCCTCCTCCTCCTCCTCCTCATCATCATCATCATCATCATCATAATCATCATCATCATCATCATCATCATCATCATCATCATCATCAGGCTTCAGTGATTAAGCCCGATGGCCTATTCTCTTCTCGTAAGGATTTTGAACTGACATTGGATATCCACTTACAGCTGTATCCACCCGGCTCCGGAACAATTTTTCCCTCGAAATTATTCAAATCAACTTTACAGGGAGTTATACCTGAAATCTTGATTTGCATAATACACGTCACTGTTCGTTAACAGAAAATCACAATTTAAGTCACACAGAGTTAGTGTGCACTCGAAGTTGGTTGCTTGACGGTTGTCAGCCCACTTTGAGGTCTGTGGATATAGAGGGAAGAATTGGATCGGTGTCGGTTAGAGTTCCCGGGTAGCTCAGTGGTAGAGCGTTGGTACGTTAAACCAAGGGTCCCGGGTTCGATACCCGGCTCCGGAACAATTTTTCCCTCGAAATTATTCAGATTTTGTTTTGTTTTTAACTAAAAATTACATTATTATTACGCGTTTATCACAATATTTGTTACAAATCGTATGACTTTAGAAACTTGATTCTTTACAACTGAATTCTGCATCCTAATGTATAGTCTTAAAGAATTTACAAGCGTGAGGTGATTTGTAACAATTGTTGTGATAAGTGCGTAAGAAAAACGTAATTTTGGTAGTTCAAAATTGGGGGGGGGGGGGAGATGTACGAAGCAACTGTGGAATTCACAATGCATTTTTAACTTCAGAATACTGGATAATTAAAGAAACGATACTCCTGAATAGTTGATTCTTTATCTGTAATATTCTTTTACCCTTAAAACTATAGAATAATGGCATTTTACAAACAACATCAAATTATTTTAAGTCTGAAAATATTGAGAATAGGACCCATGTTTTTATGACTTTTTTGCCCAAAATGTCTTTTAAAATATGATCCGTAAGTGCCGGTAACTCCGCATGAATCACTCTGTATACTTAAGTAAAGTATTACAGTTGTATACGGACGTCATATTTATACTTATAACTTTAAGGTATCTGCTCCCGAAACGATGAGAATACCCGCTTCGCAATCATCCTGCATGTATTCCACCATACTGGCAGGTCAGCGTTGTTGCCTAATATGTAGGTGCAAAGATTTTTTAAATGTATGTTGTCAAGTGACGAAATCTGAACCAATGCGGTTTTTTTTTTACTTGTGAAGAGAATCAGATATGAACACACCGGTTGAGGGCTTCTCATAGGGATCTTGTCTGTAATATGTATGCTAGTTTTCTATCGTATTTGTTGATAAAAACTTGTATACCGGGTCTTTCAAAACGAATGAACCGATTTCGAAGCTTTATTTCACAGTACGTATGCAACGCAGCGGAACGAATCGCGAGCCATTACAAAGAGCATATTTTCAAGTTTCGAATAGTTCCCGGTAGTGCGCTCTGTCGTGCCCCCTCCTCCGGACCCAATCCGACCTGCTGCTCACAGATTTGCCGCGCGAGTCTCAGAATGGCAACATGTCAGCAAAAAAAACGTTCTGTGTTCTTGAGTTGGCGAAGACCAATTCTGTGGTCACAGTGCAACGTGCTTTCCGTAGGAGATTTAACAACGTACAGTACAGCCCCTGTCCCAAGAACATCCGATGGTGGTTCCAACAGTTTGAGGACAGTGGATGTATAAGGGAAAACGCCCTGGCCGACCGCGAACTTCAGAAGAAAACGTGGGGAGAATCCAAGAAACGTTTCAGCTGAGTCCACGTAAGTCCATATCTCACTACTCTTTCACCAATATCTCAAGCTAGCCGTGAGCTTCAGATGAGCGGTTCCACTGTCTGGCTTGTTCTGAAAAGACGTCTACACATGAAACCGTACAGACTGCAGCTGGTTCAGGCACTGACACTTGCTGACAAGGAGAAACGGATGGAATTCTGTGCTGCGATGCTTGACATGGAAGGTGATGATGACATCGTTTCACGAATAATTTTTAGTGACAAAGCAACCTTCCACATCACTGGCCATGTCAGTCATCACAATGATCGGATTTGGGGAACCGAACATCCACGTGAAACAGTTGAGCACGAACGAGCTTCCCCTAAGGTGAATGTTTTCTGTGCGGTGAGTAACGTCAGGGTTTAGGGTACTTTCTTCCAGAACGACACTGTCACAGGACAAAGCTATCTCGAAATGTTACGAACCTGGCTGGCTCTTTCCTTTGTTGCAAACGTACCCACGTGACTTCGTTTTCCAGCAAGATGGAACACCATCTCATTGGAGCTTGCCAGTGCGAGCATTTTTGAATGGAACAGTGCCTCAACGGTGGATTGGTCACAGGAGTGCTCAGGATCTGCTCTCTCCGCACGGCCTCCAAGATCCCCAGACCTCACTTCTTGTGACTTCTTCCTGTGGGGATATGTCAAGGAGAATGTTTATGTTCCGCCACTACCCTCTACCCTGGATGACCTTAAAGAGCGGATAACACGTGTGTTCAACTCAGTGGATCATGATATGCTACAACGCGTTTAGGAGGAATTCGCCTATCGCCTTGATGTGGTCCGTGCTGCGGGTGGTGGTCATATTTGAACACTTGTAGGAGAGGGAACAAAACTGCTACATCAGTCAAATACATGTGTCTTGGTTGCAGTCTTGTTACTGTCTGTTCGGGAAATATAGCTTAATGAAATCGGTTCATTCTTTTTGTAAGACCCTGTATATCAGGAAGATCTCAGCCCACGTATGGGCAGATACTTGGAAATATAACATGAGGTGGCGTACTTCCAGCGTTTGAAACACACGGCTGAAGAATTATTATTATTATTATTATTATTATTATTATTATTATTATTATTATTATTATTATTATTATTATTATTATTATTATTATACGAATTACAATGTGTCCGCAAACTCACTCCGCAGCGAGGAGAGATGCTCGATCTCCTAGTGGGAAGTTTTAAGTTGGCAGCAAAATAATTCACACGTGTTCAGTGTTGACCTTCGAGTGGAGTGAATACCACCTCCCAACATAACTGCAGCCGCTAGCGTGAATCCCACCTACCAAAATAACTGCAGCTCCTAGCGTATACATCGCCGTCTCCACGCTGCAGAATGAGTTTGCGGACGCACTGTATAAAGTCACAGTATTATGATGTTACAAAATTCGAAATATTCGTGGAAGTACAGGTCTTCCTGGCACTGTTTTTAATAGTAGCTAGTGATATTTCGGAAATATAAATTGGGAACCGGAAATTCTGCGTGGCTTTTCATTTAGTTGTACCGAAAATTGCAATGCACGCATTCACTTTCAGCTCTTTGCAACACTAGTGATTCTCTTGTTTGGAATGAACTATGATTTGTAAATTCATGGCAGAAATTTGATGAAACACTGTTGCAATAGATTTAATTGATTTTAAACTCGATCATTTTTTTCTAATACACCTTACCATGGCAGTTGAATAAAATGAGAAAAAATCTCGGAAAACAGATGTTCTAATTTTCAATGTCGCATAATAATTATTAGCGAATAGACAAAGAATTTTAACTTACCTTTACTTTTGGAAACCTCTACATATCCCAACTTATTTTTTTTATGTAAATGCACTACTGCGAGCGCGGGGGTGTGTGTGTGTGTGTGTGTGTGTGCGTGCGTGCGTGCGTGCGTGCGTGCGTGCGTGCGCGCGCGCGCGCCTTCCATGGTTAAAAATGTAGCCTTATGGAACGACGATAGTTTTTCTTATCGCTATATTAGAACACGAACAATTTCCACAAAACAATTTTCAACTCACGTTCCTCCTAAAGTAATTGTTTTCATTTTATTATACTGTCATTACTTTACGCAGCATGAAATGTTTATTATTTTGTATTTCATTATGAGTTAATGTGTTTAAACATTGTCTTTTTACACATCGCCACTACCTGAAAGTTACCTTCTACTTTCGAAGTAATTTCAGAGTTCTAATAGCCTTATAAGATGTATTAATAAGAAAAGTCTATAAACTTATTTGAACTCTTCGGGAATCGAATCGCCGACTCCCGAAAACTAAGCCAGCGCAACAAGCCGATCGATGTTAAGACGAAATTAACTTTATCGTCCTCAATGGTTGAACTATGAAAAGAACGAGAGTGAAACACCTGTGACTACACCATTCTGTGCGACACAGGTGAAATGACTCGCGGCTGCAGGATGGACGAGTGGAGCGGATAGAGTGGATGGAATTAGCCGTGGCGGGCGGGATTACTCGCGGGTTCTGGGTCCTGTAGGGGTGTGGGTGGATAGCTCGGAAGGGACGTCGAGCTTCATACTGGAAAACCATGGGATCGTCGAATGCAACAGCAGCAGCACCACTGGGCTCTTGTGGAATTGGATCGATTGTCATCAAGCTTCGACGACTTCCCTTTTAAGTCTGTTACATTTGAATAGAGACTCTGATGCGTGTGAAAGCTTTTAGTGTTAACGATAATGCATACATAACTATTATAATATAGCTTAGCACGTTAATACGGATATTATTTATTTAAAAACTTACGGTTATTAAAACGATGTGCTTTTCTATTACAAATCGTTTAGAAATGCATTATAAAAACGTTAATGAATTTCGTAGGCAACTATATGTTATCCTTCGAATAGTGCACCGTTTTCATCCAATAGTATTCTACCGTTACTAAAATATGGCCCCACAATGTCAGTGTATGATCATATTGTGTAAAAAATCTCGTAAGGAAAGGTCAAAGGGAACGCAATATTTTAATGACATTACCAAATTATGAGGTTAGAAAAATAGACTCAAACATTATACTAGGTGGGCCACCTGCGTCTGTTTATACCGAGTTAGCAATCCGGCACATTCACAGTCAGTTCCGTAAACACAGTACTCGTAATTATCTTAAATGCAAAAGGGAGTAATGTGTTTTGTCATACTAGATCAGGTGGTTAAAATAACGTTTTATTTACCAGTACCTGAAGCTTTTAGTACCGGTAATGAATAATTTTAATTTTTGGCATATTTAATTCAAATTATAGGCCTATTACAAATACATTTTATCGATACATTAGGAATATTTTTCAAAACACAATTACTCATTTTTGTAATAGATTCAAAACAGTTCAGCAAATTAATGATCATTTAAAATAAAACCTAACAAAAGAAATAATCAAAACTCCATCCCTGTCAACACTCAACGGTTATAATTATTAACATGGATTTAATTAAATTCTACTCAGTGTTTTCTTTGCATAATATAGAAAGAGCATTTTCTACAGATTTTCTGGAAGAAGGGTGGCTGTGTTATCTGAAAGTATATCAGGAAAGGAAGACAGAGTCCTCTCCTAATTTACATTTTAACCTGAGATATGAAGTGCTTGGGAACATTTCAAAGTTATAATCGTATGATCCTTTGACATTCTTATGTTTATCCTAAGCACATCCAAAAGCAAGACTTTCGCATGAAGATTTTGGGAACATTCTTATCTCAGCATGAGAGCCGTCAATAATGTCAATTCTCTTAGCTGAAGCAAATGAAACAAAGTTGAAAGAGGTTCAAAAACTTTATGCGCAGGATCTTTTAGTAGCATGGGTCAGTTTTGTTGTATATGCTACACCTAGAGTTTCGAATTACTTCGTTACACTAACTGTGGTCTTCTACGGTGTCAGTTCTTCCATGATATTGACCTTTCAACCAACGCGTACTCGCCAACTAGCACTACTTAGAGAGCAAGAACATAAGCTGGATACTCAAAGTAAGTGATCATCTCTATAGTTGAAGTACATCGCTCTTGCACTAAATGCTTTTAAAACGTCGAAATTTGCCAGAATTCGCGAATATACAAAATATTTTGTGATAAAAATAGATTTCGTGCTTCAGGGCGACAATAAAATTATGGGTATTAATGGTCACATACAAGTCAGATATCTAATTTAACCTTTTACTACACATATTTACTCATAGTTCTTCGAACTCATAACTCCTGATTTAGAGTAGTAGAATGGCTAACGTTCTAAATGTTCGTGGGAGCTATTTTTTCTTTATTATTTATTTATTTTTTTTACTTTCCAAATACTGTTATTTTATTGATGATTTTAATTCTCGATTACTTTGCGCTCGTGAATTTATCGACAAAATATAAATTTCTTGTGACATTACCTGTGGTAAGATTAAGTTATTGAATTTCATAAATTATAATTTAAACTCATTTCTTGCTTTTAGAGTGGTATGACTCCCGTCTGTTGGTATAAGCGATAAATAATTTTAAACATATGTGAAATGCAGTAAGAAAGTAATAATTATTATAACATAATAAATTACTTAACAGTAGAATGTGTAAAAAAAGAGATAAAATTAAAATACGCAGATTTGAACTGGAATCTTCACGCATAATGGTCTGCATAGTTTGCCTCTCGCCTCTTGATTCATAGCAAACGACGATTCCTTCTTTTGAACTACTGTGGTGCACGCAATGGTTGTCAGCATTAACACATACATTGCACGGGACCCTCGGTAATGGATTGAAATCATGCCGAAATCATTCGTATTGGTGTATTTTTTAGTGTCCTCTTTTGTCTCAAGTTGAGGTTTGGCGTTGTGTCGCCTCCACGCCACGTCTCACCGTGTGCTCATTTGGTGTTACATTGAATAAGCTTTAGGGTGGTAAATCCAGAATAAATGTGGAAAACCTTTAATACTTTGGTTTAAACTTGTAATTGAGAATGGTAGTACTGAAAGCATAGGATGAAAATTCCATTTCAGGTTTAATTATTTAAATAAATGGTATTACATACTGTAGGGTACATATCGTCGCGGTAGTGGTGTTACTATATCATTCTCATCGGAATAACATTTGTCTTTGCTACTCTGTATTATATCTAACGCAGTTAGGTCGCTTAGAGCGAGTATCTTAGATAACGTAAATTTTTACTGTGGAACTAGTTGTATATTTAATTCGAAATTTCCAGATTTTCCACTTTCTCTGAATTGTTCGCATTCCTCCATGCTCGTTGAAACATTTTTTTTATTCAACAATAACTTGGTAAACTTATATTGAAAAGAAAGTGAAGTAATGAACTGTCATAAATTTGCGGCACGTAAAGAACTCTGGTCTGAAAAGTCTCCATGCGAAGTTTACTATAATTTTCTCGCCAGCGTTAAACTTTAGCTCATATTATCATTGGTGATAGTTAATTCCGAATGTTCATTCACATCAGACATGGAATTCTATGTAGTTTCAAATTAGTAGAATCCAGGAAGATATTAATGTGTCATTTTCAACGATACTGCGTAAAGTTGCATTTTACCTGACTTCAGAAATATAATTCAGAAACTTGTCCAGAATGCTGTGTTAAAATCGGTAACTTACTAACAAAAATTTCTGGAAAGATCTAGGCCAATTCACAATGAAAACATTAATATTAACGTAATAACGTAAATGTTACAGTAACAGTAAGCAGTTTAGTAACCATTCACAATGGAAATTTGACTTTACCATAAAGCCATGAAATATCCGTAAACAGATGACTGCAATCACAGAGAAGAATCACACGAAAGTGCAGTGGAATATTTTATGTTCGTATAAAATAATTGCAAATGTGAGATATGTATTTGTTCCATATAGGGTAGGACATTTGGTTGACTATTACAAATTAGTGTTTAGCCTAGATATGGTAAATATACTCGTATAGGTTAGCTTTAATGTTGTGAATATCACAAAATAAATTAACAAAATACAATATCCTTGCATTTCATGTTAATGGCGATTGTCCTTCGTATACCTGTTTTCTTTCAGCGTATGATCTTTATGTGAATGATGTTTTTCGTACAGACAGCGATATGACTAGAAGAGAATTAATCTTTTGTCAAACGATGCCATTTTATATTTGTTTCTTCCAGCGTTCTCCGATAGCGCTCTTTTTTATGCGCCTTCAGATTATGTTTTTGTTTCAATATAGTTGCTGACTCTACCGCAAACGAAACGCTTGGAGTTTGCAAATTTTTGCGTTCGCGTTTTCATTCACTTCTAATGTTAACGTTTACGAAAATTATTGTTAATGGTTACATTAAATAACATGAACGCAAGCTTTGGCGTTCAAATCGCGTTTGCGTTTACTTTTCATTGTGAATGTCTATTAAAACAAGCTGTGATTTCATGGATACTTAATTCTTAATGGTTCTGAATTTAGACAATCATGAAATTGTAATCTTATAAGTTCTAACCTATCCAACTTGAAAATATTTATTAAATGTAAATTTGTGCTATCATAGAAAAAACATTGTATGATACACATTCGTAAAGCTATCTTTTTGGCCCTCGTGTGTTGTGAAACTCGGTCTCGCCTCGTTTCACAAACTTTGCACACATGCCAAAAAAGAGAACCTTTACGGACTTCTCATAAATAACTGTTTCTCTTTAAGTAACATCTTGCATTTTCTCCAAAAATAAACATAAATTAGTTAACCTGAATTTGCTGTCATCTGTTCGAACGTTTCAGCACAACGCTTAGCTACCAGTTTCGAATGATGAAGTAGCAGTCACTCTTGCTTTTAATCCTAAACTGAATTTGTAGAATAAGAAGTACCAGTGATAAAAACATTTTTTTTAGTAATGGCGAGTACTTTTTTGCTATTCGTCATTCATTCATTCATTCATTCATTCATTCATGTGAAGCCAGTTACGTGTAGCAGTGTTTCTCAACTTTTTTGAATGATGATACCCCCTTTTTCTCACTTCACTTTATAGCGCGCCCGCCCCCCAACCCGGCCTAAGATGTAGAGTAGAACACTGATTCTCAATCATGGGACCTGGCCCTTTGAGGGTCCAAAGAGCAGTTAAGGGATGAAATGGATGAAATTTCTTTTTTCTACATTTTTAAGCTAGATATATTGGGTTTCAGCTCATTTTTCCGAAACCAACTTTCCGAATGTCCTTTTTTTCCGAATTAACATTTTTCCGAATTCCTCATTTTCGAATGACCATTTTTTATAGGACCTGATTTCCGTAATCAAGAATATTAAATGAAATAATTAGTAAAGTTAAGGGCACATGAAAATTGTGATTTTACACTTAAAATTGAATGTATTATAAGTCATGGCCTCTTCAGAAGCTAAAATGTATCCAATTCTTCTTAAGTACTGAAGACGGCGGTTTTCTTCCTTCTATGTTTCGTATTCCAGTATTATTGCCCTGATTCTGTTTTGTACTGCTATCCACCACTTTCTTGGCTGTGCTTTACCTTCCCTCCCAATCTCAACTCTTGTTCATGACCTCAGTGTCGGCTTCTTTTTGAATTTCAGCTAAGGCCGTATAAAAGGATGGATGATGCTTACTGATGAGCACTTGAAATCTATTATGCCACGTTTCACTTACATTGTTGGTCCGATGTTTACCTTGCAATGTTGATTGGTCTTGATTCCAAATGCGAATGTCATAGCGCGGTGATATACGTCGTGTTCTGCCTCTACCTTTTCGGCCACTGATGTAATGGAGATCAAAGTAATTGTATATAGATAGTATGGTGTCAAGCGCATCTTCTCTGAGTTCTTCAAATAATTGTTTTACATCATCTGGGGGAACAAATGCTAATGAGAGCAACATATGGGTGTATACTCTTATCTCATTGTTTTCGAGATCGTTGTAAGCCTGTAGGTAGACCTTCAGCCTGGATGCGTCTATACAGGACCTACCCCAGATGGAATGAACAAGTTATGACGCTTGTAGGTAACACAGAACGGGCACTATTTATGCCAGGGCTGGACAACAAGAGCGGATTCTACTCTCTCACGAAACCATATGATTTCTCTTCATTCCCTTTCTTCCCCGCCAAACACCGCGCAGCGTTGATTTACTGGCGGATGAATATTAAGCGTCCCCGTTTAGAGTCTGGATGCGCTCCCGATGCCCAGCCCTGATTTATGCTAATAATGTATTGGATTATTTCGGTAAGCAATGAACACGTAAAAGAAATAGTCATTTTGAGACCTGACCATTCGGAATAATGGCCATTCGGAAAAGCAGGTTTCGGAAAAATGGTCAGTCGGAAAGTTGATTTCGGAAAAATGGGTGCAAACGGATATGTTTTCCATTCAGCGACCTCTTGTTATTAGTGTTATTGTCACCAAGCTTCATTAGTATCATTTTAATACTTCCTGAGTTATGACATTTTTTTTTTAATTGTTGACTTGTTCAGAATCTATCTACTCCCACCAAATATAAGTTACAGGTCTGAAGAGAAATAGTACAGCATCTTTGACATGAATATAATTTAATAACAGAATCATAATGTCAGTTTAAAAATGTATTAATTTCTTTAATGTCAGGATAGTATATTTTATTTTTGACTTTTAAAATATTTGCTTTATCCAAAAAAAGGCTCTGTAGTTTTGTTAACCATTCTTTTCAGAACATACAGAGAAAATGTCAATTTATCAGCATGAAATTTGTTGCGAGCCTGTAGTACAGTATTTTAATGTAAAAGTAAAAAAAGGTAAAGTCAACCCCATAACAGGCCAAATTGACCCAGAGGATGGCGAGAGGTTAAGGCTCTCACCTTTACAGACAGTCGACATTTAATGGCAGTAGGCATGTGAGTCCTACGTTCCCGCCGCCTTTACCCCCAAGGAAAAGCCCCTGGTATTCATTTCTGTTAGAGACTGAGAAGACCCCAGGGGCATAGTGCGGCTTAGTGAGTTTTATGACCACTTTTCTTTTAATTGAAAGACATTGTTTGCACAAGACTTCATTCCTTCGAAATCCCTTCAATACTGGCCTCCAAGTCGTAGGCATGAAGTACAAATGACACCATTGCCATAATCCGCTCTGATTTCTGAGCATTTCGTCAGACGTCGAATGGATACAGTCTTGAAACTGAAGAACGGAGTTCTAAGAAATAATTATAAATCTAAGTTCGGTACTTTAGAATTTTATATATGCTTAGAATAAGACTGTACCTAATATGTATTGAATAACAGGGTTGAAGATCTGCAATTTTTATGATTGTTGTTTCTCTGATCACATTGTTAATTATTTTAACCTGCCTTTGATAGTTAAATATACCTTATAGTTTTCTTCAATTTTTGTAAAATCGTGAAAATTGTATGTTATTTTTATTAGATATATACCAATTTAAATTCGATACACCAATTGGGACCTTTACCCCAGCCATTGGGGAAAAATCCGCGAAACAAGGACAAAGATCCAAAAACAAATCAACATTATACTTACTATATAAACTTGCAAAATTATTTTAAATATGGAAAATAAATATTTATAAATAACAAAATAGGAATATCCCATGGAAATTAATGCGAAACATACTGCATAAACCGGTAGAATTACATGGAGCATGCGGATGAAATACTTTCAATTAACTTTAAAGAATGACAGTGTAATTTAATACAAAACATACTGCACAGACTTGTAAAATTACTTGAAACAAACTATAAAATTGCCAAATTAAATTAACGCTTTGGCAGATGCCACAAACGAATTTTACTCCCTCATAACTCAATTTTCACGCCACCAATTCTCACATTTATTTCATTGCACCCCGTCTTCTGCTGAAGGATCCTCATATACTTCATTACATCCTAGACATGAAATATCAGTTTATGCAGATTTGTGCACTTGATGCATCGCAAAGACGTCTTCTAACTGTGGATTTCTTTTTTCCGCTCATTTTCTTATTTCTTTTGTCTTCCAACTGCTGTTATTAGGAGCTGAAGTGAGACGATTTGATTCCCCCCCCGCCCTTCTAATGCACTTTCTGTAATTACCAAACTTTGGCAAAGGAAGAACATCTGATGGCGATACACAATTGTTATTTTGTTTCATTGATCACAATTTTCAGGATAAAATTTCTGAAGTACTTTAAAGAAATGAAGAAAATACCTGTCCAAAGGGTTATTTTATGGCTGCTGTGTTGTGAAATGCTGAGTAGGTGAATTCAATTTTGTCTAGCATATGTTATTGCATCCAGAGAAATGGGGACGAGTGATTGTCCAAAATAGGGAACGCTGGGTTGGATTTTGTATCTTGAATGTGATTATGGAACTGTTTGAATCCGTCAACGGAAAGATGTTTTGACTCCGGTTTTATTGGCTGCAGCTTTTATGATAATCAATCACGCTGTAATTTTTAGACTTTTTTTTAAATGGGTTTTTTCACAAACACAATTGTAGGTACAGGGACATTGAAATCCTCATGTGTTTCGTGAAGATAATGCCCAGTTTCCTCGGAAGATAAATGTGTGGGCTGGAATTTTTGGGGATGATATTGTTGGACCGATTTTCATTGAAGAAAACCTGACGAGCACAACGGTTTTCAGCTTCATAAATAAATGTGATTTCTGTTCTCTCTTGAAGGGTTGAAATGATTAGCCAAAAAATGTCCCGTTAAGGGCAAAGGCCTCCTCCTATAAAGGGAGAGTTCTATTTATCTCACGCGGTGAGCTACTCCGCGTAAGAGATGTACTTGAAGGGTATACACCATTAATTAAAAATGAAATGTATGTTTAGAATACGTAATTTTAATTCATTGACTGGTATATTTTAAATAAATATCTTGTGATTTGTTGGTACTTTATTATAATTCATTTGATTCTTAGTTTTATTCTATTTTATTGTCGAGTTATCTACAAAACTTTCATTTTGATTTTTTATTTATTTTAAGTTCTTACTAAATACAACATTTGAGTTATTTTTATTTTAAATATATTATCTTTCTTTCTTCGTAATAATTTCTTAACCTATGTACTACGAGTATTATGCTCATTGCCAGTTTATTTAATTTGTAGTGAAAAGATTCGCAGCGGTTTGTTGTGCGAGTCAAACTGCTGGAATATTGTGCCCAAATATGCGGAGGAAACGTTACTGTTGGACTTAGGTACGTTTCTAATATGTAGTCGCAAAATGCCATGAGCTTTGCGTTTCCAGCGGGAAGTATCGTTATCAAGTCATCTGTAAGAGAATCGTCCAGTTTCTCAGGCCTCAAGAATGAAAGTCCGAGAAATAATTTCAGGAAATTACGTTCTTCAGAACTTGGAATATCAATCTGCCGAAGCCCCAAGGAAGACAACCTACGGTACCAGCTTTGGCCAAGATGGAAACGGCAGCCAACGATTTTTGCTTGACTCCATTCTGAGAGTGCAGCAATGTGTATCGACACTTCAGAATCGACAAATATTCTCTTTGGTAAACATTAAATACCCCACTGGGAGCATTGATTGTCGAAATGTTCAAATGCTGCTATGTAGTTATTGACAGATTTACTTGGCAAAATAAAAAATACCATTGGAATATAAATAGCATGATGCAACCCATGAATAGTTAGAAGTTGTGTAAAATGGGGTGGACAGCTTTTAAAAGTGCCATCAATATAAAAACACCGAACTTCACACAGTGTTTTGACATTAGTTTTTGTAAAAAAAAAAAAAAAAAAAAAAAAAACCTAAATTATTCCTTGTGTTGTCATTAACGATAAAAGGTCTTCTCCGATATTGACTACTATTTTCACATCTTTCAATGCTTCATCAGTCGCGCAGTTTTAGATTTCGGGAAAGGGAGATATAACTTAGCCCGAGCTCGATGAATCGTACGTGTGACAAGACTTCGATCACCAGTTGTGAAAGACTTCGATTACTAGTTGTCAAAGACGCGATGTCACTTTCTCGTAAAGCACCTTATACAGAGACATCATTTTATTTTTACTTCAACTTTTATTGTACTTGAGTTTTTGAATGTACTTCACTCCCACCCCTTCTACCACACAGAACCAAGGCCGCAGTACTGAGTTAGTGATTATAGTACGTTTCAGAAATATGTTCACGTTTTCCAGTGACGAAAACTTCCAATATTGAATCATATTTTCGCACAGGTACTGTCGTCCGTTTGCCTACGTCGCATTCCGATTACCCCCACTTGCTTCTGCTCGCTACATTGTAAAGACTAGTGGTTGGGCTTTCTTAGCTCTTTTCTGAAAACATTAATTTCTGTTAGGAATTAATTGGACGTCTACGTATATTATTATGAAACTGTTTAAAATAACTTAAATAAAAGGGTCTCGTTAAGTAAGTAACTATCACGTGATTTCCCCCCTTTCTACGATCCTGCGACATAACCACTTGGACGGACAGTAGTATAGAGTAGGTCCAGAATTATTTCAACATGAGTTACTAAGTATGAAGGACGAAACTGGTAATTGGAATTAGATGCAATAGTCTATAGCGCGATAATAGGCACAAAAGAACTGAAGCCTGTATCGAAATGAACGGCCACCATTTTAAAAAATTTGTTTAAATATCCATATTATGTTTATTTTTCATTTTAACTTCATTCTCTATATCGCACGCTAATGTGCTGTAGACAGTATAATATACACTGCATAATGAATACGTTCGCATGGATAACTCAGTTCGTGAGTAAAAACACTTGTTGTTAATACTGTACTGTATTTTGGTTAAACAAAACCTAATGAAAGTTATCACACTCAAAATCGCGATATTTCCTACTTTACGTAAATTGATTAACTACTTTTCTTCCCTTCTGTACCTAGTAAAGTGGTTTGTTTGTATTTTACGCAGTATCATCGAACTCCAGTCGTGGAAGGAGGTAGCAAACGGTGTTTCCGGGTCTCAATCATTAATCCAAAGGTATAGCCAGGTTAATATTAAAAATGTCAGTAAAAATAAAATGATGTCCCTGTATAAGTTTTGATAGCCAGCTGGAAATATAAGCTGTGGCTTTACGTTTTAAAGAATTTTTCAACTGTTGTCTCTTTATGGTACGTTCATCTGGCTTATCGTGATAGTGGGTGGTTTGGTTTTGAACAGTATGCTTCGTATCACTTAGAATTATGAATGACTTACAGTTTTTAGCACAGCACATCCATCGCTGTTTGTCGTAGACGAGAGGTCTGTGATAACGAAATTTGAACCTGTCGATCAGGTACATTATTGAACATTAGTTCCATGTTGTGGTCGGTGACCCGTTGAAGTCCGTTTCACTGGAGGAGCGGATTGCTGCACTACACTGCAATGCACAGGCGAGAGTGAATGGGAATGTTATGATTAATATGTTTTAAAGTTATATGCTTTTAGATAGCATAACAATACGCACTCCACTGCAATCGAAGAGTTTGTTGTTTATGTTTATATTATAAGGTCGGATGCATATGGAATGCGACGCGACGTTTTGCTTCATATTGTCTCACAACGCCTCGCGACAGCTTAAACCTGTCCGGTCGCGACACATATCTGCTGGCGGTGTGGATTTGGGAAACTGGCCTAGGCTACGTAAAAAATGGCGTCAGTGAATGAGGATTCTATTGTTTTTGGTTATTATTTCCCAAGGACTCCTAATACGCCTAAAATCTATACAAATTGTAAGCGTCTTAAAATTAAATACTACTTACGAATGGATAAACATCGTTTTGTATGTTTATGACTACTTTATGAGCCACAATAATGAAAAATATATGAAATCAATCATGGGTGATAGTATAGAGCAGAGTAGTGTCAGTACAAATTATTATTATTATTATTATTATTATTATTATTATTATTATTATTATTATTATTATTATTATTATTCACCTGCTTTGATCTCATTTGCAATTCCCTCCAACATTTTAGAAACCACATTATTGTGAGATTGTTTCGAAATGGTATTATATAGAACGAGTTTTTCGTATACTAAAACAACTTGTCTGCATCGACCTTCATTATGAATAATGTGCATTACACAACAATAGTGTCTGTCGATAGTGGAAGCATGCAATCGTGGACATAGCTACTGACGCATGCGCAGTACGCTGCATTCATCAGACCGTCTGCTTGTGACCAGGTTCAAGCAGTCTCCCCATGTCTGCTCGCGAACATCTTCGCGTCTGATTCTGTGTACCCCATCATAAGAAATCAATGGGAGACAAGTACCATTGGACAGAATGTTGCGTCGCACCGCGCCGCATCTGATTCTGTGTGCACTTGGTCTATTACAAGTGAGTCATTCTAGCTCATTATAAATGCAGGTAAACACTGTATGGGACTAAACTGACGCACAATCTCGGTCTAGACTGACACACGAGGTTGTAAAATCAAACAGATTACGAACCAAAATGACAGCGATCCGCAGACGTTACCTAAGCAATGCAGCCACCTGGGGATTCAGGGAACCTAAATATTTAGCATAGTATCTTTACCTAGTGCGGATCTTTATCCCTGGTTACTTTTGTACCGCAAGTTACGGTCAGTCAGTCACGATGTTAAAATGTTATGTTTTATTTAACGACGCTCGCAACTGCAGAAGTTATATCAGCGTCGCCGGATGTGCCGGAATTTTGTCCCGCAGGAGTTCTTTTACATGCCAGTAAATCTACTGACATGAGCCTGTCGCATTTAAGCACACTTAAATGCCCTCGACCTGGCCCGGGATCGAACCCGCAACCCTGGGCATAGAAGGCCAGCGCTATACCAACTTGCCAACCAGGTCGACAGAGTCACGATAAACATACAAATACTCTTATATGCCACACAGTAACTGATTAAAATTTCCTTTGATATTCTACGTCATTACTACTCGCTATCCCGTATTATCAAGAGAAATATCAATTACAACAAATGAGCCGTTCAGAGCAGAAGTGTAAGTCGAAAATAGGTAATGAGGGTTAAAGTAAACATTCTGTGAAATATAGCGCAAAGTAGCAATTAATGTTAAATTTATTTAAAGTATTAGTAATCTCTGAATAGCACGAAGGACATATTAATTGCTACTTTGCGCTGTATTTTACAGAATTTTTACTTTAAACCTCATTACCCAATTTTGACTTACAGCACTTCTGCTCTGAACGGCTGAAATAGAAGTAGTAGGCTTGATGGTCGGAGCAAGAGGATCCATCCCGAAGCAGTTTGTTGATTTTTGCAAGGCTTTTTATTTGCCTTCATCTATAATTACCAATATTTGTTTACTTGCGTTTAAAGGTTCGATTACATTATTAAGAAATCACCTCAGATAAGACATTGCACTGTAATTACTTTTTTTTTCTCTTTCTTGCTTTGATATTATATTCATAACAAATTATCCATGTAATATGTAATATTCAAAATTTTGTTTAGTAAATGGTATACTTTGTCTTATAGGCAACCCCTGTTTAAGGAAAGTATTAAATAAAAATAAAAATAGTAGTAGGAGCAGCAGCAGTATCTATTGCACTTGGCACTTGGAAATTCCCCATTCACCTTCTAGCTTCCCAGTATAATGAATCCTAGTCCAGAAAATTTGATGCCAAAGCTGGACATTTTCGTAGATCTTGATTCATAAAAAAAAAGATTACACAGGATGCAATTTGGTGAATCTAAAATTCCAATTTTAAACAGGTGTGCTGCTAACAGTCATGACCAGTTAGCATTCGAAATTTTGCTACTGCATCGTGTCGAGGAGAATCAGGTATATATTCTTTTTCAGTAAGCAATACTGACCAAATTTATTATTAGTGTTTTCTTGAAATTTCTTTAGAAATATCTTTTTCAAGGGTACTTGTAATATTTTAGTTACTTTCTTTGCCAAACAATCAGTAATCTCATTGCCCATAATACCACAATGCACAGGGATCCATTGGAGATACAGGTTTTTATTTCATTCTTCCATTGGATGAAGTCTCTTATTTTTGTAAATGCTTCAGACTTAATGTTTCCACTTAAGTCACATATTTCATTAATTTAATGTTACACCTTTATTCCGAGGAGTTCTTCAATATTATTTTGTCGTTTATAAACCTTAAATAATCTTTTCTTTGTTCTTTTGAATTTAAAAAGGGTTAATTTGATATTAATTTTTAAAAATTCATTTATATAATCATTTTTAAATATCAGGGATAAAACGACATCACATTTGTACAAAATCAGTGACATTTTGAATAATTGAATGACAATAGGGAAAACCTCCACAAACAACACATTTCGCAAGATTTACTAGAGAATCAACTACGGTGTGTGCTGACAAGTGAAAAATCTGAAGCTGATCACCTTTTAGTAGAAGTTAGTATGTTACTCTTGTTTCCCAACATTATGCCGAATGGTAAACAATAACTCTCCGTTCTTCAAAGAAAGTTGTTATTTTCACTGTTAATTCCTTGCAGCGAAGATATATTAATAGCTTCTGTAAGCAATCGTAAAATTTGTTAACACACTTGAGGTTTCGTTGTAGTCAGTGGCTAGGTTGTATGGGTGCCCATAGTTTGCGGATCCCTTTGGTTAAAGTTGGCTTCCCCCAGTACACATTGCGAACCGCCACACGGGTTTACCACAGAGAACACCATATCATGCAGCCTAGGCTTTGGTCATTCTCGCAGGCAGCGTGCTCTCGCGCCATGGAGACTATATTGATTACACCAAGTTTTCACATTGGACACGTTCATGGATGATGATAATGCCTTGAAGGTATGAGTGAAACATGTGTCATGTAACGAGAACTTTTGTTCCAGGTTATCTGTTATGATATCGTCCATCGTCCCCCTCATGCCATAACCTTGGATATACATCTTATTAGTTCTGGAAAGAAGGACTTCAAACTCTAAGGTCGTTTTACCTGGAATTAAGGAAATGCACATTAATGGTTTTGGCATGAGGAAAATTATGTGTTTTAGATAGGTAATCATTTGATAATTAAGTGCGATGAGAAGGACTAAGTCTCAGGCTGAAAATAATCTTTTAGAGATTGGGTGTTCAAAATGTATATTGGTGAATTTCGGGGGATTATTGAAACTTCGGTATTGAGAGAGATCGCAAGGGGAGTAGTAGTGGTAGTGGCAGTGGTGGATCCATTTCAAGCTCTTTATCTTTAGAACTGGTCACTCCAAAGTTTCGTCGAGCATCCCACATTTCAAAGGAAATCATAATTCAAGTTGTATTTAATTGTTGCTTTTGTTATTTAGACGGTTTTATTGTCCCACAACAAAGTATTTATTAAAGTATAATTATAAGGAGGTATATGTAGGTAATTGGACACTTAAACACACGTGATGGGCATGCTTTTCGGTCCGATGTTAACGAGTTGGAAACCGGCAGAGGACTCGGATTTAGAAGGGACCATAAACATTTTTACCACGCCTTCTTTGGAAGGAAAGTAAAACTGGACGACCCTCAGTATGTATTAAGAACCCTGTCTTTCAATGAGAGGACTCTAGAATAAATTTACTGGTTATTGATTCTCCCATCCCCCGTCAAAACTACTAATCATGGATCCAGTGACTAGCAAGTTATCCACGGGACCATCGAGGACACTGTAAGTTTGACCTCCATAATTCATACTACTTCATATTTTTTATATTATTTGAAAAACATTTTAATAATATACAGTATATGTATATTAAATACAAAGTTCGATACAAATGTCATTTTTGAAGATTTTGTATAAAACAAGGCTGTGAAATATGTGAGAAAATTGTATGCACAACGACTATGCATAAAATTATTTACTAAGTTTTACTTAGTAAAAGATGATTTATACCATAAACTAAATTCTGAAATATGTAACAAAAGCAGACAAATTAATAAGTAATGAATGAAGTTTCGTGTGCACTTTAAAGTGATATACTGCATTTGTGTGTGTGTAGCTAGCTATCTAGTAGGCATTGTAAGTACAAATTAAAATTATGAAACAAAAATGTTTCTAGCCACTACCGCAAGAGCCAGGCTCCTGTATGGTGTGGTCTTAGCCAATAATATAACATAAAATTTACAAAGACCGTTTATTAAATGCAGTAATTAACTTAATTCAAACCGATAAATAACACACAAGAGCAAAAAAAGAAGAAAGAGAAAAAAAACACATTTAATATAAATTGACAGTCAGACAGAAGTGATATTCAATAAAAACATCAGTATAGTCGATAGAAATAAAAAGCTAAAAAATACATACATTTGTTAATATTATATGTCATGAATAATTTTATAAATTTCTTTTTGAAAGTATGTGTATATATATATATATATATATATATATATATATATATATATTAAAGTCAAATGGTATGGTCCTTCTGGCTTGAACACACTCCTTAAGCTTCAGTACCTTTAATGTGGTGTTTGTTTAGGTAGGCTACATTCACAATACAAACTTCAACTTAATATCCCGAAAGCGCGCACCCTTTGCAGAACGGTTAGAGCTTTGACTTTCTACGCTTGTTAAGCGGGTTCAAGTCCCGACGAGACCAAGTTGAATTTATGATAGAGAAGTACGGTGTTTGACGGTAGGTTTCCGCGTGATACTACCGTGGCCTTACTGGAATTTCACCATTACTCCACTAATCATCATGCAGTGCTGCGTCGAGAGAAACGCTATACCGGCTGCAAAAAAGAACTACCGGTGTATTTTATTTCAAAATTAGACCGACATAGCACTTATGCCACTTATGGGGTTAAAAGTAGTTGGGCAGAAAGAATTCCCACAATTGCTGTTCATTTTGTGCGAGAGGTCAGTTCACGTGGATAAGGAAGATAATAGGCTTTCTAATTGGTTGAAGCCCAGATCATATATATACCAGATTGCTCATCCCTATTTTAAAATCAGTAGCACTTTGAAGATAACAGCCTCCAGGATCGCCACCCGTTCGCCGTAAACGAACACGAGATGGCAGTACAGTCGCTTATGAAATTCAAATGGGAGTTATGACGTGACTCCTTATGTAACATCTGGATGGCAGCATAGTAAACCTGACAAAATTTGTTACCGTCAAAGCCTATAAGGCCGAAGGATTGAAGTAGGATATACTGCATATAGCTCTATAGGTTGAATAACGAACGACTGCTTCATTCTCCTTAACCAATCCACACTATGAACAATTCCAAGCCTTGGCGTAAAAGCTGATGCAACGTCGGGCCGGCTAAATAAAGTCAGATTTCTAATTAATCGGTCCGGTATATTATATGGTCAATGCTCTGAAATCTGTGGAGCAAACCACAGATTTATACCTATCGTAATCGAAAGTATTTCAACAAATGGCCATATTATTAAAAAGGGTAAAGCATTCGTTCGTGTCCAACCTATATAATGCTATATATATAGCCTATTTCTTACTTCAGTTAGCCTGTATTTTCTTTATTCACGTGGACTGAACTCTCACAGAAAATACAAAATATACACACGTTAAATAAGTGCTGTTGTGGAGATTCTTTCCGCCCGACTACTTTTAACTCATAAGTGCTATGTCAGTCTAATTTTGAAATTGATTATACATTTTCGGCGTATTATTCCTAGTTAGGGACGTTTGGGTGAATGATGCAGAGTCAAATACCTGCCATTACAAAAAAGTTACATGATAGCCCGATATGATAGAAACTTAAGAATTTGAAACGTACGCACGCGTTGGAAACATCCAATTATATTGTCTCGAACAGTATTGTCCCTTGATGAGATCAATTGTGGGAACTAGTCGATTATGTGTTGTCAAGACAAAATGTCTCTTTTATATATCATATAGTTCTGATACCGCAGTCAGATTCTTGCAAAGTTACTCTGTCTCGTGTGTCGTTAAGAAAACACGATGGTGGGCTAATGTTTTGCTTCGATTCAATATTGTGTTTTCATTGTCATAGATAGACTTCGAATTTATATGTGCCAAAAATGGTCAAAATATGCATGCATCTATGCTGGCAATATCTTTTAAATGTGCACTAAATGTTATTTTTAGATCGATTCACATTAAATGTTCTTCCTTATATGTTTTCCTGGAGCGTGTAATTTGATTTGCAATACGTATACCATGATGTTTCTTCAAATGATCAGAAGTTAATTTATGACGTTTATCTGGTAATATGAGTTTTTAGACCGATAAGGCTGTCAAAGGAATGTTCCAGGGTAAACGTGAGGTCGGAGGATGACATAAGGAAAATTGAAGTCAGAAGGTAGAGAATAGTAGCTAGGGATAGAGGACAGTGGGCATTAGTTGTGAAGGAAGCAATGGCCAATCTCTGAGAGCTGTATGCTGAAGAAGAAGAAGAATGCGGAGAAGAACCTTTCCTTTTTTTTTTGCATACTTGACAAAAATGACTTTGCCATCTGTAGTATAATCCAACGGTCAACAGTTCTTGATTCATTGTCTTAAAAGCGCATTTTTAGTAATTTAACTTTTATATATTTCGGCATTACAGCATGCATAGGGAACTCACTGTAACCTCCTTCCAACATGTGAACTAGGCATTGTATGAAAATTACAACGCATTACGTTGCAAGATATACAATATACTAATACTGGGTGAACAATCCTTCGCGCTCCCGCACTTTCATGGCTTACGGCTAGCCGGCGGAATCAGCTTGCTAAGCCGGTTATAAATTCAGGTGTTCTGTTCTAGAAAGACTATGATTCATACGTGCGTACAGAATCGGTTCGTGTAGTAAGATTATTTCAAGAGATATTTCTTGGATGTAAAAATACATTACAGTGTATAATTTCAGATATGCACCTGTAGTTTCAGCAAATGTAGAACGCAGCTTCTTTTCATGTACAAGAATATACCGGGGTGATCCGTTTGGGAAGACATAAAATAAAATCGTGATAAAATGAGAATTGTTGCTATTTATTGTTAAATAATTTGTAAATACATTCTAGAAGAATGGGAGTTTTGTCCAAATTAGACCTCAACGTGCCCACAATTGCGAACACGACACAGTTCATATCTTAGGCTTATTCCTCCCATGTGTGGTCTAACATTTCAGGGACAACTTTATCTCAAAAGCTGAGGAATATTTGCTCTGAGATCATGAACATCCCTGGGTCGCTGTGCATACACATCATTCTTCACGAAACCCCAGGGAAAGAAATCGAGTAGTGTCAGGTCTGGGAAATTTGGAGGCCACATAATTGGGCCTGCTTGACCACACCAGTTGTTATCAAATGTGTCATCCAGATAATCACGGACGTCTGTTACCCAATGAGGTGGTGCACCATCCTATTGAAACATGATACCCATGTTGTTTTTCAGTTTCAGTTGTGGTTCGAAAAAGTAGTCCCCATCGAACTGTTTCCTCTGTGAAGATAAACGGCACCTACAGATTATAGCGCCTTACCGCGCACCAGACATTAACTTTAGGACTAGCCCGTTCTAGTCCATATGAGACCTGCGGATTTTCACGTTCTGATATTGCATTATGGGAATTCACTCGCTGTCTTACATGATAGACATATTTCGCTCGTTGTGCAGTAAACGGCATTTTGTTTATTCGGTCATTGCTGAGTAACTTCTTTCGTTTCTTATGCGGTAACAATGATGGTACAAAACTCCCTTGCTTCAGTATCACATTGGAACTGAAATGAATTCTACAACACCTCCATTATACATTTTATAGTCATTTTATTTTATGTCTCCTCAAACGGATTCGACTGTATTATCCTATACCCGTTATTCATTTAGTTTCGAAAATTTGAAAACTTGAGTTGTTGTCTATGACAACATGAAATAAAAGTGCTAAAATCAGACCCTTTAGGTAATTATTATATGTATAGATTGTAGGACATGCAGTTAGCATCACCCTCTCGAGATGTCCATACTACAACGTCTCTTAGTGCTGTCAGAGGCCAAGCAAACCTTATTAACAATGACCCTTTAGGTAATTATTATATGTATAATTGTATATGTATAGTTTGTAGTTAGCATCAACCTCTCGAGGTGTCCGTACTCCAACGTCTCGTAGGGCTGTCAGAGGCCATGAAAACCTTCGCGAGGTCGATCCGCTTGGGCTGATTACCTGGTTGGGTTTTTTCCGAGGTTTTCCCTAACCGTAAGGTGAATGCCAGGTAATCTATGGCGAATCCTCATCTCGCCAAATACCATCTCGCTATCACCAATCTCATCGTAGTTGATACAGCGTCGTTATATAACCAACTTTAAAAAACCGCACCGAACCACATAATGGCGTGTCTCAGCCTTAGTAAATAACTGGACTTCGTAGTCTACTCTTTTCACGTATTTATTTATTATTATTATATTATATTATTATTATTATTATTATTATTATTACTACAATGAATTAAGGTACTGTATTATCTTCCATTTCTCTGACTTCATAATTTAATCATTTGTAAGTGGGCCTAACTTATCCCTTTCTGTTTTAAAAATATATTGACGTTGAAGTGTTATGATTTTTACTAATGCAAACAGCAGTTACAATACATGATTAGTACAATTGTGCGATTTTTCTTGCACATCTTGCAGTGGTGAAATAAATATCTAATAGGCCTGCTGATTAACCTGTAGTGGATAGTAATAGCAAATGCTATGATATTTTAGTGTGTGTAAACAGTTTTTACAAAAGGAGTTAGAATTAAATTAATTAGGAAGTTAGTCTGCAGTATATGTGATTAGAATTTGACATTTCCCAAAACATAAACAAATATCTCAGGAATCTCAGGGACGATTTGTTTTTTTTTTATTACAATTAGGCACATGCGCATCTGCTCTCCCCGATCCCCATTTCATTTTTAGTAATGTCTGCATCTCGCTCCCTTGAGCTGTTTTCTGTCGTCACTCATGACTTTTCAATTAAATGAAAACATAAAGTAAAATCTTCGGTACACCATGCAGTGATAATTGTACTTTATCACAACGAATAATTGTAGTAATTATTTATTTATTTATTATTTGTAATGTCGTAATAATATTTGATTTGGCTTGGAGAATGGAGTACGTTACACTAAACTCGGCATGCTCAACATTAAAATCGCATTGCTGCGTATGTTGTATCCTAAATAATGCAAATTATATATGTGTTAATATTCAGCACTAATAATTAACCGTCCACACCTGTGGAGTAACGGTCAGCGCGTCTGGCCGCGAAACCAGGTGGCCCGGGTTCGAATCCCGGTCGGGGCAAGTTACCTGGTTGAGGTTTTTTCCGGGGGTTTCCCTCAACCCAATATGAGCAAATGCTGGGTAACTTTCGGTGTTGGACCCCGGACTCATTTCACCGGCATTATCACCTTCATTTCATTCAGACGCTAAATAACCTAGATGTTGATACAGCGTCGTAAAATAACCCAATAAAATAAAAAAATAAAAATAATTAACCATTGTCGTGTAATATTTCGCCACTATAAATTATGATGGTAAATCATACTCTTTTCCTCGAATAACTCTACTGATTGTCTTAAGGCAAGACAAACTAAGAACTATACTAGTTTAATGTGATGATGATGATGATGATAATAATAATAATAATAATAATAATAATAATAATAATAATAATAATGTCTGAAAGTAGAAGACACTGGTAGTTCACTTTCAGCAATTATAACAAATTGGAGGGAACGAAATCTAAAGGAAAAACACGGAACTGAAAACAATCAACTTGCCAAAGTAAATGAACCAGATGAAGAATGTAGTTTGGAAGCAAAATTGTTAATTGTACAAATTCAGACTTTCGGGAAACAAAATTGTAAATTCCATTAAATGACGCTGAAAATCTGCATACTGATATTTAAAAAGTCATCAATAAATCTCAAATAAGACTGTAATATGCTTGTTATGTTTATAATCTTCGTACTCGATCAGTAATGCAAAATTAATCCATGCACAATGCTTGATAATGGAACTATTCATCATTTAATAGGACTGCGAGGCGAACCTAGCGGCAGAAATTGTCATGATGCTGAGAGACCCACTCTCGATCGTGCTATACGCCGGCTTGTACAGTATATAATCTCGTAAGCAACGTATGTACTACATCGAAATCGAAGAGTTTATCAATATTCATACGTTTTAAAGTTATATTCTATGCCGTTGGATCCCTTAAGAATATGCACTCCACTGCAGTCGAAGAGTTTGTTGTTTATGTTTATGTAAGTGAGTCATTCCAGCCCAGAGTTTGTTGTTTATGTTTATATAAGTGAGTCATTCCAGCTCATTATAAATGTAGGTAAACACGGTATGAGACTAAACTGACTCACAACCCCGAACTAAACTATCACACCAGGTACGGGACTAAACTATCGCACAACCCCGGACTAAACTGACACACCAGGTAGTAAGGTCAAACGGATTACGGACCAAACTGACAACGACTCTCGCGGATCGTATTTTGATAACAGATGTAAAATATTCTCTCATGATAATTATATTCGTTCTTCGCGTTTATTTTAGCGTGAAAGGTAGCTCTACATTCGGGCTAGGCACTCGGACGGGTTATTGTGCGCCAAAACTCTCGAGACTTACGGAATTTCTACCACGTGTTCATTTAGTGTTTTGAATCGAGATAAGTCAAGATACGAACGTACTCGAAATATAAAAAATCTGTGGTCTTTGACTGTACCATGACGTTTCGTCTGTAAATTAGGTACTTCATCATTATATTATCATTATTATACAGGTTTTAAATCTAAATGCATCTTCCTGTGCCTAATTTTTTATATGATTGAAATTTTCTTTCTATATTTCTATCTCCCTAGTCACTATTTTGTAGTTCTTCCGTTTCCATCATGCCGATAACACCCTCGCGTCGTGTATTCTTAGGTCTTTCTCTCATTTTCTTCTCAGTTGGGATCCACTCTAATCTCTTTGGTAACCTATTATTTTGCATTCTTTGTCAGTTTGTTACATATCTGAAGTATTTTAAAATGCTAAAATGGAAATTGTACATGATGGAATTTTTATAAACTCGTAAGGCGATAAGCCTGTACTGAATTAGTCTTTCACACACGAATAAAATACATATGTTGGAGGATAGAAAGACACGAGGGAGCAATCCAAGGACAAATACTTGAAATAATTGCGACGGATATGACGTGAAAAAACTCACCTTCTACGCCCAATAATCCTCCGCGAAATAGCGCCGAATATTCAATTGCTGCTATCGGTTTCGTTCATACGGAAACGGTTGAGAATTGATGAGGAGGTAACAGAAGTATATTAGATTGTTATACCAATGTACATTTCATGGCTAATCTTCGATATCGCCCCACACTACACACGGGACTGACGTCTGATTTAAGTTTCTTTATGGGTTAGATGGGTAAATGAGGGGATAGCTGAGTGACATTAAGCCGAGATATGTGACAAGTTTAGTGGTAGTTGAGAGGATTATTTAAGTGATATGAGGCCGAGGAATTGTGTAGTGTAGGGAGATACCGAAGTTCACTCATTTCACTCTGTATCACTATATACAGGGTGATTCAGGAGGAAAGGTAAAAAATTTGGGATGTGAATTCTGAAGTCATTCCGAGTCAAAAAGTTAATATGCATATAGGTCCGTTTTCGAACGGTTACGGAGATATGGCTCTTTGATATCGCAAAAACGTCTGGGATTCCATTGTACTAACTCGCATTTAGAGACAGATAAAGGACAAATTTAAAGTTTATATTCACGTATGCATACATACCTAATATTCTAGATGTCGGTGTCGATGTTTTCGCACATTTTCAAAGATACCTCCTCCTGCTTCAATGCACTGTTGCGGTCGGGCGTGAATCGCGCTCATCGCTCGGGAGAGTTGCACGTGGCTGTTCTTTATACGACGTGCAGCATCCAAAATACGATCGATTAGCGCCTCTCTCGTTTTCATCTTCCTTTGGTATACCAAGTCTTTCATCCTACCCCATAGACAGTAAATACTCTTCGATACGGTACTCCTCTGTTCGGTCAGCGACAAAACGAAAGGTACTTCCATCGCACAAACCATAAACATACTCAATATCGGCGTATTCTGAAGTCGAAAATCTGTGTCATTACATCAGGTAAGGGCAGGCGATTGGACATTTGTAATGCCCCATCACCCGGTTTATGAGGTGAATGAACTTAGCCACGTCGCTCACAATGCAGGTTCCAATGTTACGTCATTCATTGCGATCCGTGGCCTTGTCTCACATCTCACGTCAGCAGCATATGGTAACGTCTGATTCACATTGGGGCGAGACGTTTTACCAAAAAAAATGCATCTAGCTCCGCATCGTTCGAAAACGGACCTAGTTCATATGAACTTTTTTACTGAAAATGGCCTAAGATATCATATACTATTTTTTTACCTTACCTCGTGAATCACCCTGTCTATTTCTAAACGTGTTATGGTGGTTACATGGACTGAACACTTTCTACTTTCTTTAATTTATAGTTCACTGTATTCATGAACAGAACAGGATATTAGCTTATTTATAAAAATAACACCCGCTGAATTTATCTAAACTTTTGAAATTTTCACAAGACGAAACAGAATTCGTAATCGTAATAATACGAACAAAACTGATTGACACAGCGGAAAAGAGGTGAACTATGGGTAATTTGACGGCTATATTAGTACACCGTTTTAAGCTTATGCTCCCTCCTTTCTTTCTGTCCTCGAAGGAACATACGGTACAAATGTTAGGTATAGTCACGGAAACATAAGTGGCCGACCGTGTTTTTTAAACTGAGCGCCGCAGTTGTCGGCATAAATTCAAAACGCATTATACGGTAAATCACAGTAATACAAATCCTGATTATGTGATATATAAGAATATGCATCGTAATCAAGACGTTGAATGTTGAGATGCTACATTTATGCACTGTAAATCTTGTTGAATGAAACATAGGCTTGCTAGATATTTGATGTAATACGTATATGCCAACCACCTTACTTTATACTCGTACATTCCGCATCTCCTTGATAGTTGAAAGGTAGCGCGTTGGTCTGCCAAGAAAATGTTCGACCTCCCGCAGTGACATTATTATTATTATTATTATTATTATTATTATTATTATTATTATTTGTTTTGCAATTTGAACCTCCGTTATTCAGGATTATGTTTCGTAAATACATTTTTGGGAAATTACGTAACCCTGAAAAGTGTTTGAATTCGGTATGTACACTAATGGCCTCTATTGTCAGCGAATTCTTGTCGAGAGGGAAGGGATACACTAATCTGTAATACTCGCGAAAGCATTTACTTAGTTACTTACAAATAAATGGCTTTTAGAGAACCAAGAGGTTCATTGCCGCCATCGGTCCCTATCCTGAGCAAGATTAATTCAGTCCCTACTATCATATGCCACATCCCTCAAATCCATTTTAATATTATCCTCCCATCTACGTCTCGGCCTTCCCAACGGTCTCCCAACCAGCACTTTGTATGCATTTCTGAATTAGCTCATACGTGCTACATGCACTGCCCATCTCAAATGTTCCTAATTATTTCAGGTGAAGAATACAATGCGTGCAGTTCTGCATTGTGTAACTTTCTTCATTCTCCCTTAACTTCATCCTTCTTAGTCCTTATATTGGAGTTTCGTAACGAGCTATTTTTTTTACGGTGATGGGTTGTTAGCCCGCAAAAGGTTATTACAAGATGAAACAGTAAGTTATAATTGCTGTCTATATTATTATGACAACATTATCACTATGTATTCTACTCTTGTAGCGAATAAATAACAGGAATACGGATGAAATATTTAAAACGTTCGAGTTAAATAAATTAAGCCATAAATTCATTAAATTAATTACAGAATCTAGCTAAAAATTGTTTTTTATTAAACGAAACCCATACTTTATTTCTCATTTTTCAAAATTGGAATTACTGCATAACGTTTATGTTATGAAACGTTAACGATGAAATATCAAAAGAAATTAAAATTGCACATATGCGAAAGGTTACGTAAATTTAGTTACTTAATTTTTTTAACGATTTTTATAACATTATGCACGAAAGACAAAATATAGCCTATCTCATTTGAATTTTTTAATCCTCATGGGGTTTGGACAACGAAAATGTACGAGGGAATAGTAACTACACGCATATGTTAACCATTACATCGCGAGGTGCAGACAAAGGAAAGCTCTGTTAAAGGCTATTAGTGCAGATTAAAGTAAAATTGGTTATGTGACTTCAAAGTAGTAGATTTTATTGAAGACTTCAGACCAACAATTTTGGTAGACCTCAAGATCCTGATTAAAAAACAGAATATTCTGAATAAGAAGTATAATACGTTATAATAGAATGAATAAAGTGGAAGATCAGTATTTTAAATCAGTAGAATAAAATATTTCGTAAATATGTATAAACCTAGAAAGTTTTTTTTTATATTGTAAGATCTAAAATAACATGCAACAAATCTATAATTGAAATAAAGGTGGTGATTCAATATCCTTGAGTCGTTGATGATGCCTAAGATAGTATCTTCCACTGTTTGGTGGTGAATTCCAAGAGATTTTTAGTAGATCCCATATACATTTAGTAACACTAGCTCAACTGCCAAAAAGTAAACCCATGACTGTCCAGTTGTTGAGGAATATACCGTATCGTTCGCGTAAGTCGGGAATACATGGTTAATAAATTATAATTTTTTCCAAACCAACTTCCTTAGTCTGGTCGATATTTCGAAACGACTGTGAGATCTAACACAACAGCCTGATTTCTCTTGCGATTGATGGCTATAATGTCAACTCTTCTGATGGATTCAGTTGAAGAGGTGCATTGTATTTCTTCGTATACTTGCCATTTCAGATCTCGCAAAGCAGATGCCAATGTTGAACGGACTCTATGGTGTCGAGTATTTTTAATCATTTCTCCATTACGACACAAACCTAACACGTGACCTAGAGTTTCAATCCCATCACAGTCAGAATGACGACAGCCGTTTGTGTTAGGAAATCTTCCAGGGACTGCTCGAACTGCCGTGATGTTACAAGAAATTTTCATTGCGTTTGTCCATTTCAAAATTGATAGTCCTCTTCTGTTATTGACCCAAAAGTTGGCTTTAGGATGATCTGCGAAACTTTCAACACCTTTGCCTCGTAAAGTATGTGTTGTTGACCATATATAAAGCACGCTCTCTTAACGTTTTTCTTATTTTCCGTCCCTTCCATTAAGTGTTATCATTGGGAAAGTATAATTTTCGCCGTACCGCTTCCTGTTCTGTCTTTATTTGATTCAGTTATCAGTTGCATATGTAGAGTAGTCGGGATTGACCGAGAAAACTCACCAAGGTGTGAAAGTTTGCATCAAAATAAGCATAATTAATAATATTTGAATCAATACTCTATTTCTGCATTTGTCACCTCGGTTAAATATGGCACATTAACGTTTTTGTTATTTTTAGTTGGTTATTTTATGACGCTGTATCAACATCTCAGGTTATTTAGCGTCTGAATGAGATGAAGATGATAATTCCGGTGAAGTGAGTCCGGGGTCCAGCACCGATAGTTATCCAGCATTCGTTCATATTGGGGTGAAGGGAAACTCCGGAAAAAACCTCAACCAGGTAACTTGCCCCAACCGGGATTCGAACCCGGGCCACCTGGTTTCGCGGCCAGACGCGCTAACCGTTACTCCACAGGTATGGACTTAACGTCTTAGTGCTTAAGTCGTATGGAATATAACTATTTACATGCTAACTCAATTTATGCTTCGGTTGCTGTCTCTTCTACACATAATGTGATCATGTCAGTTTAAGACCCGGAAACATGTTGAACTGCACTCCACTCTTTACGAACCCAAACTTTTTACATCCCTTATTTTGTAGGCAACTTGTACGTCCTCCACAACAGGCATAAAAGTAACGGATTATTGATATGTTCTCTCATTTCAAGACTACTTACATAGGTAAACATACATGCATATAGTTTGTCGGAGTATTGCGACATGTACCTACTTCATCTTCGGGGCATGTCATCATATCTTCAGTGCTGCTGTTCGGGAGTATGCTGAGCAATATCCAAGAAGACGGCACCCAACCCGCGAGATATTCCGAAGATTGGTTGACCGAATGAGAACAGTAGGTGACGTGTTCCCTGTTCATCTGCCGATGCTGGTCAAGTGCCATTTCGATGCATACTGCAACTCGAGAGAGTCCTACAAGCCATTGAAGAGGATCCAACTCTAAGTTAGTGTGAAATTGCGAGACGTTTCGAAGTGCAAAATAGTCTGATATTGGACATCCTTCACGATGATGAACTCTATCCTTTTCGGTACAGTCCCATACTCCACATCTAACCAACAGATCGCCCTAGACGTTTGGATTTCTTCCGGTTGTTGATACTGTAGAGAGAATCGAAGTTTCTAGATCATGTTATGTGGACCGACTAAGCTGTCTTCACTCATGACGGGGTGTTCAACTTCCTTAACAGTTACATATGGAGTCATGAAAATCCACATGCCACACGTGAGGGAGGACACCAGATACGATGGAGAATAAATGTTTGGGATAGTTTTGTGGAGCCTTTACTGGTGCTTTGCTTTGTAAGCAGCGTTCCTTCGGGACATAGTCTTCGAGTTCTTAGGCCGGGAATACACGGACGCGCTGCGGCAGTAACCCGGCATTACATGTAATGCGCGGAGGAAATTGTGCACTCTCGAACAAGCGGTGCGCACGATACGAACCATCTGAGCAGCGCTCAAGCCTTGAATACCTTTCTTGTTCCGTTCTATCTAGCACGATGCACGACCATGGAAAACGAGTAAGCTTTGTTAACTGCTATTTGCGCTTTGGTAGTAATAGGATACATTTTCAACAGAAAGAAACGTCGACATACAGACTGTACAAGAAGCTGCTAGGGAGTAATTTGTTAAATGCAATGGACTTGCAATAAGCGGCCAGTATAAAAACCTTGGGACTACTCGGCTGATTTCCACCAATTCTGGAGAATTATTGATAAAAATTGGGCCAAACTAAAAAATCAGCCACCAACGTGCGAGAACCAATCTGAAGTCAAGATATGACAGTAGGCCTATTTATTGTACTAAACTCAATTCATCCTTTGAAGAATGTTATTGTAATTAACAAAGCATGCAAAACAGTATTTTTGGTTGATTGTTTGTATATGTCAATATTCCAGGTTCGCACTGACTTTACGATTCTTGGTGACGGGATTCGTTTACGAGCCTTCAGTACATTTTGCGAATTTCAAAAAAGATTATCGGAGAAATATTTCCAGAAGTTTGTCCAGCAATTGTGAGCGCATTAAAGAAAAATATCAAGATGTGTTAAATCATAGTACCAACATAATGTGCTTCTTCAATGAGGTATTTTAATTGCAATACAATTAATAATGACACATTGAGAGAATTACAGTTAAAAAAATTCGAAATATCACACAAAGAAAAATGAATAATATTTCGAAGTCGCATTGTAATAAAGAAACACGTACAATGAAACTACAAACATTTTCTTTTTCGAGTAATCAAAATTTGATTGCCAAATAAAAAGAAATTATGATTTATTTAACGACGCTCGCAAACTGCAGTGGTCATATCAGCATCGCTGATGTGCCGGAATTCTGTCCCGCAAGAGTTCTTTTACATGCCAGTAAATCTACTGACATGAGTCTGTCGCATTTAAACACACTTAAATGTCATCGACCTGGGCCGGGATCGAACCCGCATCCTTGAGCATAGAAGGTCAGCGCTATACCAACTATGCTACTCAGGCCGAATTTGCCAAATGATGTTTTTAATTTAAGTGTAGTCAAAACGAGTATTTTAAATCAGACAAAGAAAGTGATTTTAAAATAAAACATAGGAATGGAAAATATATGCAACAAATACTACAAAAATTGTTATTCAATTCATTAAAAATAATAAAAAAAAACAGAAGACATTAAACGTGCTGGTTTTGACTATCGGACTATGTGATGAACATTCTAGGGACGGAATTTTGACTGGATGATGATGGGGAGAGCCAGGAGAGTTTGATTCAAATCCGAAAGTGACAGGGTGTAGTGTAGTAAGAATGGGATTGGAGATTTTGTCATTAAAGTCGGCTTGAGAAGGCTTGAGTCGGAGGACGTTGCGGTGGTTCGGGAGCTGAAGCATAGTAAGTTGAGGGAGTAATTGATTGAGTAGGTTGTCTAGGGTAACCCATTTGGGAATAAGACACCAAATGAAGGTGCAGATGAATGAAAACGTTCTTGTCCATAGTAAGTTGGTATTTCAAAGAAGTTTTGTTTTGCTTTCACCTGAATGTCATAAATAACTTGCTGAATTCCTTTCCTAGTAGTCGCATGATATGCTATTATTTTCGATAAAAGGAAGTAGAAAATGATTTGACTTCACACTGTTCAACAGTGATCTTTAACCTCCCAGAAACCATCGGCGTGGTTCAGGCGGTAGCGCGTTTGCCTGCTGATCCGGAATTGTGCTCAAGCATGGGTTCGATTCCCGCTTGGGCTGATGGGCTGATTACCTAATTGTGTTTTTCTGAGGTTTTCCTCAATCGTAAGACGAATGTCAAGTAATCTATGGCGAATCCTCGGCCTCATTTCGTCAATTGCCAATTCGCTATCACAAATTTCATCGACTCTAAATAGAACCTAACCTAGTAGTTGATTGAACTTATTAAAAAAATTAACGTCCCAGCAGCGGCTTGCATAACTCCAACAGCGTCTGTACTATCATCCTGCTTTTCGCTCGTTTTGGAGCCCTCTCATCTAGCGTATTCAATGTTCTGTTATTTTTATTATAATAGTCAATATCACCAGGTTTCCACAAGACAGGACATAATTTATGAGGTCCAGTCTACTTCAGACCACTCCATGCTTGGGGTGTGCGCGCTTCACGAGACAAACGGCAACGAACCCGTCCACATTGCGGCAACGAATCCCTTTGTGTTCGCGAGAAAAACCGACGAGAAACGGATCGCTGCGCGGCATTTGAGGTGTGCGCGTTCTGGCCGCAGCGCGTGCTTGAAATCGCGTACAAACGAGCGAACAAGGCCTTGAATTCTGTTCGACCCTTGTTGCATTACTGCCGCAGCGCGCCCATGTATTCCCTGCATTAGGTATTCTCCTCGCTACTCAGAGAAACCTGATGTATCAGCGTACGGAGCATCTGCCCACTAAACTACAGCAGCTAGAAGGCAACTAGAGAATGTTTCCCTACAGATGGATCGGGAGAGGTTGACTAATGCACTGGCCTGCAAGATCTCTGGATTTAAATCCTACGGATTTTTTACTTGGTTGTTTAACGACAATGTATCAACTACTAGGTTATTTAGCGTCGATGGATTTGGTGATAGCGAGAGGGTACTTGGCGAGATGAGGCCGAGGATTCGTCATAGATTACCTGACATTCGCCTTACGGTTGGAGAAAATTTAGGAAAAAACCCAACCAGGTATTCAGCCCAAGCGGGCATCAGCGCAAATACAGATAGACTTAAAATTAGCACAAGTCCATCAAAGTTAGTCTCGTCGAGTGTATACAAACAGCTAATTACTAACAACAAATGCACAATAAAATAAAACGAGTCGCGCAGAAGCACACCAGTGCAGTGTCAGTTAAATGCAATAGCGAATGTGGAATAAAATCAGTATCACGTGAAACTAATTTTAAACTTGTTTATAAAATCAAGCAATGAGCGGGATTCTTACACGGTAACTTTTGATTCGTAAGCAGTCATACTTATCATTTAACATCACACACTATAACAAGTCTTTGCCATAAGTCTTGTGAGTTATATCATCATAAATTTGAAACATAACGGCAAGACAAGATTAAGTTCATTCTAAAGGCGTGGGAGGGAAAACAGTAAGTGGAATCGTAAAGATAATGCGATGCAAAGGTACGGTACAGCTGTACTGCATGGCCGCCATGAAGATGTCTATAAGCTGGCCATTTTTCTTTCTCTGATTATACATTATCCAAGCGGAACCACCACCCTGTGGCAATCAGTAGTCATCTTAAACTCAGTCGAATCGAATGCTTCATTAAAATGAATGCACGGACACAACCTCTAAAATGAATCAGATACCGACCAGATAGGTAAAAGAGATTTCTTTTTTCTTTCTCAGTAAGGTCTTAGACTATTATCCACGAATGGTCCATTTTTCTCTCCATGAACTAAAAATCAACCCAGAAGACCGCGGTGGGCTGCTTCAGGATGCTACTGGGTTTCATTTCCTGAATTTCTTCGGGAAACGTGTTTTCGAGATATCGATGCCTTGCTATGGCTTAAGTCTGTACAGTCCAGCGACATATGAGATGTTGACTCAACATCAATGTCAAATTTCCTACAAGTTGAGTCATCTGTGAAGCCCAATATACGTAAATGCTTCAGATGATAGTGTCGGCCAGAAGTTCCCATAAAAGACATACAAAGATATTCCAAAAGGCGATAAATAATAGTAGGCCTATGCAAGCACACTGACTTAGCATTACATAATAATAATAATAATAATAATAATAATAATAATAATAATAATAACCATCAACCAGAACAAGCTTTCAATCTAGATGCCATCTTCTTAAGGGTTTTCCAATAGATCATCTTCCGAAAGAGCGATAACCTAAGGCTACTTTCGGCATCTGCTAACAATGCAGCTCGCAGATCAAGACTAACAGATGCGAACTTTCTTTCTTAATTAAGATTATCTTCGGAATCTCTTATCCAAAATTTGTGAAACTGGTTGTAAACAAGCGGTGCCAAGTAGCTGGCAAAATGTGTAAAATAATTTCATTTGGTCGGTGTTTCTGGTGAAATTCCATGTTTTATAACTGTTCTTCTATGTTTTGTTCTAAACTTGCTCTTCATTACTTTGTATTTCTTGTGAAATACTGCGTTTAATAACTGTCTTCTATATTTTGTTCTTTTGTAAATTGAAATATATAAACCAGTTTGTGTTTCTGATGAAATACTGTGTTTTATAACTTTTGTTCATTTGCAAATTGAAATATGTATTCTGGATTAAACTTGCTTATATTCATTATAATATTATATTTCATTACTTTAACATACGCTTACAGTATATTTATTTTCATGGAAACAGTTGTTAATGCATTACCAACTATAAAATATGAATCGGCAACGAGCAAGAACTCAGCCAATTAAAAAACATTGATAGGTTTAGCAATTGCAAGATCTACAGATCATATGTTGCCCTTGAGAGGTGTGGTATTAAATACGAAACGTCCCGCGGCCCAAATGAGCTTGACACACGTGACCTAGGTTCTGGTCATATTGTCGGGATGGCACATTGTCATCAGTTGCGATCACACAGGACAAACACCAGAAAGGGACACATACAATTCTTATGAGTAGGACTCAGATCTCCTGCTTGTCGGATACTGAATTGGGATTAACTGAATTTGTAGTCATAAACTGCCGACTTTGTATATCAAAATATGTTTTATGAGATTCGGTGAATAGTATTTTTTTACTTTAGCGTTACTTCTAATATTTTATAGAACTAATTATGATTTCAACAGTTACCTTTGAAGACAGACAAGAATTTTCAATTGTCATTTAAAATATGTTAAATGACGCTTAGGTACCTGTCAAACAAAATACCTGTAACATTGTACTTCGTTAAACATAATGTCACCACGGTCGGTTTCAATTATAGTATAACTGGAATATTGATTTATACAACCTTACATTAGTCACTGATTCAGAAACATCGGGCAGTGACCCAGATGACCTGTGATTTAGGAATCGACTTCTGTCTGTTCCACTGGTGCTATTATTGTACTATTATATTGTACATGTTCGTATTATACGAAATAAGTTTCGTTCAGTTGGCGACAGTGGAGTAGCCAGAGCGTTCATTCATTCATAGTGTTCTGCCCAAGGGCAGGTCTTTCACCGAAAACCTACCTTCCTCTAATTTTTCCTATTTTCTGCCTTCCTCTTAGTCCCCGCTTATGATCCACATATCTTAATGTCATCTATCATCTATGTCTTCTGCTCCGAACTCTTCTCCCGTTCACCATTCCTTCCAGTGCTTCCTTCATTAGACAGTTTCTTCTTAGCCAGTGACCCAGTCAATTTCTTTTTCTCTTCCTGATCAGTTTCAGCATCAGTCTTTCTTCACCTGCTCTTTCCAACACAGCTTCGTTTCTTATTCTGTCTGTCCATTTCATACGCTTCATTCTTCTCCATATCAACATTTGAAATACTTCTAGTCGTAATGTCCATGTTTCTCCTCCATACAATGCCACACTCTACACCAGGCCTGCACATACAGCGCTCAACGAGCGCGCGCGCTCCTTCGGAGCGGGAGAGCGGTGTTTACCGCTCACCGAAACGGAGAGTAAGATACGTCAGAATGACATACACTTGCTATAGGTAGAAGAGAGGGAAACGACCACTCAATTATCTAGTGAAATGCAGTGTGTAGGCCTATTCTCAGTAACTGTGTCACATTGCTTACCTACTGCTACATTACAGTATGGAGGAATCTAAGGGCCGTATTCATAGACATTTTTAGCGCGGGTTTCCGGTGGATGATCAGCGTTTTTCGTATTCATAAATCAGTGTTAGCGATAGGATATGATTTGAATTCTGTACAAGTAACCAGTGGATAGCCGGGGCTAGCTTAGTACGCTCGTAGCGCGTGCTGCGAAATGTCTATGAATAGCACCCTATAAGACGGAACATAACATTTAACGATTTACAGCTCGAACTGATTGATCTACAGTGTGACCTAAGGGCTAAAGATCGTTTGAATAATACTACTAGCCTGGTTGAGTTTTACAAGACTAAACATTAGCAATAATATCCACGACTACGCAGGCTGGCTGTGAAAATGATTGCTATGTTTGGCTCAACATTTATATTTGTGAGCAACTGTTTTCTATAATCAACTTTAATAAAGGCAGACATCGAACATCTGTAACTGATGTTTCATTACGATTAGTAGGCTACTGTTCAGTTTTGCAAACACTGAACGGGAATTCATTTCATAAGCACTCGTAATAGTAGGCCTACTTCTTTTTGTGTACATTTTGTACGAGAACGCCCCTTCTTCGAGTCCACCCTTATACAGAGCGCAGCTAATATCCGCATTCCGCTCATGAGCTGTGAGCCGGCTCGGAGAGCGCAAACCTTGTGCAGGCCTGCTCTACACAAAGCACTTTACTGGTTTCTTCCTTAGATCTTTTTACAGAGGTCCGCAGAAGATGCTCCTTTTTCTATTAAAAGCTTCCTTGGCCATTGCTATCCTCATTTTGACTTCCTGGCAGCAACTCATGTTACTGTTTATAGTACACCTTAAGTATTTGAAGCTGTCCACTTGCTCTACTGCCTCATTTAGAATTCGCAAGTTTACCTTCTTTATTTGCCTTCCTATGACCATGGTTTTCGTCTTGTTTGCATTATCTTAATTCCATACTGCTCACAGCTGTCATTTAACTCCAATAGCATATCTCTTAGGATCATTTCTTCTACTAACAAGGCCTTATCATCAGCAAATCGTATGCACTTTATTGTGCTTCCTCCTACTATCACCCTTCCATGTTCTGAAAACAGTTCTTCACCAAATTCTCGAAGTAGATGTTCAACAATGTGTTGTCCTCAAATTCCTCAATACGTTTTACAGAAACCGTCGTATTTCATAATGAGAATAATAATTCACCGATATGTGCTTTACGCGATTTGCGATCAACGATTCAGATGTCTTTGGTCATTGGTATCATGATCTCATACGATATTTCGGTAGGCCTATCACTTACTTTATTTCTAGATTCCATAGCTAGAAAGCGGTTTCTGAATTCCACATCGCTCTTCGGCATTCCATTTCTTTGGGAATGCTGCATCGACTTAGCAGTTTTATATTATTGTAACTGACATTCTATTTCTGAATATTAACAGTGCTGTATTTTTTATTTTATGTAACAAAATGACCTCAGATTATTTATAACGCAATAGACTAGCTATAGAGTTTTCGTATCCTGGTGTAAAGTTCTGTTATATGAAACTTATAATATATTTCGCAAAAATATTTGTCACTTGGCAGTTTGTAAGGTATAGGTTGTATAATAAAATACAACACGGTTCCCCACAGACCTTGAAAATCAGTGAAGATCAGGGAATGTCAGGGAAATTAAAATTGATCAGGGAATTTGTTTTTATGATGTGACAGTGAATTTTTGTGACTTTCAATAAGAGTCAGTGAAATTATTCATATTGAATGATTGTCCCAATGAAGGTTAACTGAGGGATAGGAGTGTTTACTAGGAGATATATATTTACTATTTTATTATCTTTTGTTCTGTTTTGTCTTATTGCCTATACATTTTTGAAGATATATGTAGTAGTCTAAGTGCAAGATGGCATCAAAGAAAATTGTCTTCATAAACAGTGACTTGATTCAAAATTGAATTCTTAGTTTGTTGGCTGACTTTGTAAGGGACCAGATACACTGTAAGTGAACTGTAAGTAATGTCAGTAATTCTGGTGGGTGATTCCTGAAGTAAAGAGCACCAAAAAAGTCAATTACAATTTGCTATTATTATTTATTTATTTATTTAATTTCTTCCTGTAACCACTACAGGTTGCCATCGACAAAGAGTACCATGATACAATAGAGTAAATGCCTTGAGGCTTAGTGATACATTGTTGTTAGAGTGCAAAATAACAATTTGAATTCCAGAAAAACTTGCATTTTAAAATACCTGAATTATGAAGACTTGCAACGCTCCGCCCTACAACGAGCTGGGAGCTGTGTTGCTCTGAACAAACCCCTCCACCTGGGTTGTTGAAGGTCATGCTATTATGCCATGTCCATTGTATTTAAGCCGTAAAAAAGTACAAATGATGTATCGTTTAATTTTTGTGTTTAAACTGTGTTAGATAACGGAGAATGAACACTTCTTGTTTCAAGTTAAACAAAATTTTGGACAATTTAAAATAAATTCTATAACCTAATTTTAATTGAATGTTGAGAGAACGCAGACAATAAGACACGCTTCTTTCAAACTAAATGGAAAGAAATATTTCTACACTTCCATTGCAATTGAATATTCTGGACATCGTGAACAGTAATGATGCATATTTCACGTTATAAACAGAAAATTTTAAAACATTTAAAACTGTAAAGGAAAAAATAAAAATACGATATGCTTATTTCACGTTGAAGTAACGAACAAAATTAAAATAATAATATTATGAAACAAATGTATAATGTTATAATTTATTACACGAGTAAATGTAATGAAATGAACTTAGTATTGTTTTTTATTATAAAAGAATATTAATAAAGAAATTAACATATTTGTAATGATGTATAGTTTGATATCATGGTCTATGTAAAAAGAAGTTGCTATGACAAATTTGATACATTGATGTATTATAGCACTGGGAAATCATTTCATAATATAAACTTTATGATACAAGTTATTGCCCTCCTAACAGAATTCATGATGTTTTAGTTGTCATGGTAATATTTTACGGCTCTAGTACGATAATGTGGCATATTAAACACGATTTTCACTAACGATAAAGATTGTTAATAATGCTGATATGCAAACAATTTTATTTTCAAATTCGACTTAATTTTAATTACATATTCGGTGAACACAACAAATAAGAAAAGCTTATTTTACGTTATACAAGTGTATTTAATCATTTAAAAAAATCTCGTTTTGTTGTACTACCAGCATTTTCTCCAGTCAGTTAGAAATAGTTACCATCCACTTTCATTTTTAAAGTAGTAATGATTATCGTTGTCTCAATCACTCCTTGCATACACGAGCTACATCTGTCCAGGCAGTTTTACAATGTTGTCACAGCACAGCAGGGTTTAAAATTTCTCTGCGGAACGAAAGCTTCCATAGGTTTTGATCAAATTTCTACACATTTAAAGGACGAAACTAAAATTCTTTCGGTTATTTGTTATGATACCCTCCTCTTAAACTGACTGAGCATATTGGGAATTAATTCATTAGCTTTCCCAAAATACGCTATGAGATGTTTCATATAATATATTTATATTCGAAAAGGAAGCACAAAGGAGCAAATTTGTATTATTTTTTTTTGGGTTTAAGTAACTCAAGAAATAACCCCTTGAAATTAATATTATTAGTTACGGTTCACTCTGTATATTTCAGACACATTGCAAACCACATAAAAAGACTTTTGGACACGCTAGTATGGGCCACTAGGTTTTACTTTCACATAGAAAAGAAATGAAACACAAACAGCTTATTAAAATATGTGTTTCTCAGTCATTAAAAAAACTTTTTCAGTGCTGCTGATCCAAGTGTCTCATCTCATAGTGGTAAAAATACAAATAAAGTAATGCAAGTCAACCTGGATCTTCAAAATGTGACCTCAGTACAGGATCAGTTTCTGAATATTCATCAGTTGAAAGTTTGTGCTTAAGTGATTTTTCAGTTAATAAAAGTCTTCTTTTTGAAAACCTACATGAAGGAAGTGTTGTTTCACACATGAAACAAATTGTATGATACAATTAGATACTATGGATCTATACAGAAGACCCCTATAACACAGACGATGTTGACCTATGTAAGGCATTTTCGAAGACGCTATGAAGAATATCTTCAAAGAACTAGACAAAGTGAAGCTGAAGGAGGTAAAAGAAGAGCTGAAGAACGAAAAGTACGAGGTGCTACCCAAAAGTTCCCGAAATTCTTAAGTGGCGCGCAACCGAGCGCTAGTACGACAAAATATCGCTAGTTGACACTCCATACATCTCTTACGAGTTAAATGTGCCATGCGGCTTCGTTCCGAGTGGACGCATTTAGTATTTGTGAGTGCTTTTCCATTGTTAACGTATTGCTTACATTGCGATTTCACAATGACAGATTTGAGGGAGCAGCGCGTCTGCGTTAAGTTTTGTTTCAGATTTGGGAAAACTTTGCAGAGACACATCAGATGTTAACACAAGCATTTGGAGACAATGCTGTAGGCCAGACTCAAACCTACGAGTGGCTCAAGCGTTTAAAAATGACAGAACATCGATTGATGGCGATGATCGTTCTGGACGGCCATCAACTGGCATTGCACTCGAAAATGTCGCTGCTGTTCGGACTGTGATCGTACAGGATCTCAGGCAGATCATCCACGACGTCTTCGACATTGTTAGATTGTATGACATGTGCTAGAGGATTTTGTCTGATGAACTCAACATGAGCAGGATTGCGGCAAAGCTCGTTCCGCGACTACCGAGTGCTGAGCAGAGACAGCATCGCCTGGAAGTCTGCAGGGATCTTCAGAATCAGCATCATGATGACCGAGACTTTCTTTCCAAGGTTGTCACAGGTGAAGAAGGTTGATTTTATGGCTACGACCCCGAAACCAAACAGCAGTCTTCTCAGTGGAAAAGTCCATGCTCGTGTGTTTTTTGGACATTAAAGGGATTATCCACAAGGAGTTTGTCCCTCCTGCTAATGACAGTGACTGCAGTGTTGTATCGTGACGTCTTGAGGCGGGTGAGGGAGAACGTGTGAAGAAAACTCCGGAAATGTGGCGCACGGGCATATTGGTTTCTTCATCACGACAATTCAAGGTCGCATACAGCTTTCATTGTGCAGGACTTCCTGGGGAAAAGCAAAATGACAATCGTTCCTCATGCACCATATTTGCCAGATTTAGCCCCGTGCGACTTCTTTTTGTTCCCCAAGATGAAAATCAACTTGAAAGGTCGTAGATTTCAGACAGTTGAAGTAATTCAAGCAAAATCGTAGGGGGTGCTGAACAAGCATTCACAAAAGGACTTCCAGATGGCATTCAATACTTCGAAGAAGTGCTGGGAGTAATGTATACACTCACAAGGGGACTATTTCGAAGACGATGGTAGTGCATAAGGTCCATATATGGTGTAATTGCTTTTATTGAGGCATTTCGGGAACTTTCGTGTAGCACCTCGTACAACAGGAAATAAAGATATTGGATGAAAAAAGGAAAATTATTAGATTAGGGAAGTAGAAGGCAGAAGAAGCCATTGCAGCTCATATTAACTTACTCCAAAAGAAAACAAGAAACTAGAAAGTGAACAGAATTTATGCTAAGATTAGTTATAAAATTTGTAGCTTGTATACTTGTGTATTATTATTATTATTATTATTATTATTATTATTATTATTATTATTATTTTATTTCTGGTCATTAGGCCTGCTAATGTTTTTCAAAGTATCTTACTGGTTATAGCTTGTATAGTTCCATAGCTTTTCCTAATTTAATTTCTTATCATTAACAGTGTATGTTTTCAATTTATCTTACTGAAGATACAGTTGCATCAACTTTATTAATTTTTTCCTGTAACCAGAAGAAGTTTTATTTCATATTTTGTATTTAAATATAAACTACAGAAAAGTAAAGTCAAAGATAAGAATAAGGAGAGAGCTGGACGCTATGGGAAAAGGTGGAGGCCGTTTAATTTTTTAATGCGAAAAAAGTTGATGTAAGCGTATGTGCAGCAGTCAGAGAAATGTTGGAAAATTGGTCTTTAAAATCAGGGAAATTGATTTCCTTATGTGTGTGTGTGGCAACCCTGTACAAGCAAATGATCTACGGATATTTTATAATATACAAACGTACGTAATTTGAAAGAAAATTGAAGATATTTCATATATAAAAACGCACAATTACATTGTTTCAGGCTTTCACTAAAAAAAAAAGTATATTTAAAATGTTGAAAACAAATTATTATTACCATTTTCAATTAATAGAGCCAACACTATTTGTCACGTGTGATTTAAGATGTAATGACAGAGAAAAAAATATTATTCAATAAAATAAAACCGCTTCTTGAGTTAAGAACCGCTTGCGCTCTGCACCTCTTAGGCATGGAGAAAACTATGGTATAAATTTCCTCCTATTTAATCTGATTCCACATAAAGCAAATGATCAGCTGTTCAAATGTATGGACATCATCGAGGTAAGGTTGGGTCATTCTCTGGAATAAATCCCACACGCACCTAAAAGGATTCACGTTAGGAGACTGCGCTGGCCGACGTAACGAATTTCCTCCGCATTAAGCCATTCCTCAGTACATTTCGCAACATGTGGATGGGCGTAATAATGTGAACCCTTCATGAATCGCTCCTACTATGTAATCAATATTGGTTGCAATATTGTGTCAACATACAAGGTCCTTAATGCAGTGCTCAAAGAAACTGTTGCATATTATTTTATTGCTAACTTGTGAATAAATACGCATTATTTTTGAACACAAGTTTGCAGTAAAATAATATGCAACAATTTCTTTGATCATTGTATATAGGGCTACCGTAATACAGGATCTGGCTTCCGGGTGACAAATCGAGCATCACTCTGTAAAATGTTACCTTGGCGGAAACTGAAATGGATTATGAAGCCTATGTTACAGTAATGTTGAAGATGTCGTCCTTCTGCTCGTATAGATGCTTAATATCATGGGAATATATTGTCACTCGTCTAAGCTTATCAATCGCAATTTTTCTTATTCATGCTCAGTATTAGCCTGGAGTTTTTCTAATGTGTGCGGTTTCGTGCAAAACACAGTCTTTCGTGTTCGGGAATATTTTTTTGTCTAACACTGAGCCTGTGAGTTCTAATTTCATCACTAGTCTTTGTACAGCACTTCTTGAAGGGGCACTGCATTGGCGTTTCAGTAAACTCTCTTCGAGCAGAACTGTCTTTAAAGTAATTTTTCATAGAGAAAAACACGAACAGTAACGGTATATATTTGTGTCAAATTGTGAATGGTTGTGGCTCATGGTAGAACTGCAAGAGAAGACTTTGTGTCTAAATGGATTGAAAGAAAGAAATTTCTAATGACGGACGGTGATGTAGTTTTATTGTGCTTATTATAATAAAGACGTGAAGTGTTTTGGGGCGCGCGGTAGCGTCGCGGTTAAAGCGTAACGCTGCAAAGTCGGAAGGTCGCGAGTTCGATTCTCTATGTGGTCATGGTCATACGAAAATGCAAAAGTCATACAATTCGACCTTGCTTTGTCCCAAATTTCTCCGCTTAAGTATGCACCTGTCACTTCTTTGTTCTGCCGTATAAACGCAGGAGCTGAAGTTAAAATTTCAATAAATTACTTGCAGTGCATTCTTTCAGAAGATAAAAAATGTAACATAATGTAAAACTCAATTTTGATAGTGCGTATTTTGACAATTTTTTGGCTTCATTGTGCATGTTTTGTCATATGATGGCACATGAATAACTCATGTTTTAAGATTTGGTAGTGCATAGAAATCCGGACTCTAATCATGACCTATTGGCGCGCGCTCTGCGGGGAGAGGGCGCAGCTTCGTCGTAGCGTAAGATGAGTTCCGAAATTGCGGGAAATTTTCCTAGTTGAAAGTATATACATTGTAACGGAATTTGTGCTGTACTATCCCTCGATTTCTCGCGAGTCAAACATTGTTGCTAGTTATAAATAGGCCTAAGCTGAGCAACTTACTGCTGAATTCTGGGAAGATTTAGTTGTGGACTACTTGACTTGACATGTCTTTATTTTAAAGACACCCTCCAGCCAACAATCGGCAAAATATGAAACATTATTATTTAAAAACATTATCATTTAAAGTAAAACCCATTGCATTGATTAATGCATCTAAAAGAATTCCCAAGTCTTCCCCATCCGTGTTGGCATTACTATAGATTTTATTGCAAATTTAAGCAGTCAAGTAACAGCAAATTAAATAGTACCGTATGTAACACCTTGAGGCTTAACTCAATTTTGCTTTCTTTTATTTGAAATAAATTATTCTTGCTGACTCATTAATGTAGTAGTTCTATTTGAGAGCAAATACATCCCTTTTTGACTCGGTGTTTTTAAAGTTACGATAAAGTACATCCATAATACTTACTTACAAATGGCTTTTAAGGAACCCGAAGGTTCATTGCCGCCCTCACATAAGCCCGCCATCGGTCCCTATCCTGTGCAAGATTAATCCAGTCTCTATCATCATATCCCACCTCTCTCAAATCCATTTTTAATATTATCCTCCCATCTACGTCTCGGCCTCCCTAAAGGTCATACTTTTAATAAAGGATGCATAATATTCTACTATTTTTTGGTTGAGAGTGTGGGGACCTTCAAACATTGCTGGCGTAGTACCGTAAGTGTTACGATCCCCCATGACAGCGCCAAACTTTAAGAATCGGCAGTAATTTTTTTTTTTCGTGATTTTGTTTTACGTATAGGAAACTTACAAATGAGACTGTGAAGTTTGCATTGACAAATATTCTGCTAAGAGTTAATATACAATATACGAAGCAAATCACTGTATTTGAAATGTACTGAACTTTATTTAAACAATTCAAACTTCACTTCACAAAAAGAAATAAAAAATATTCCAATTGAACACGAAATATTACAATTGAATTGCGCTTTTTAGAAGGGAACTAAGTCAAAATTTATCATTTTTGTTTTTACTGATGAAATGATCAATACTTTCGAGAAGCGTTGATTGGCAAAGAAAGGAACTTAGTCAAACCTTTCCCTGTATCGCTAACATCAAATTGATGTTTATAGTATGGCACTGGTACACTAGTATTTATTCATAAAAATAAGTTTCTTTGATCTCCTGAAAATTTTGACTTAGTTCCTTTCTAAAAAGTGCGATTCAATTACAGTAGAGTCTCGTTAATCCGAACTAATTGGGACCAAGATCTATTCGGATTACAAGATTTTCGGATTAACCGAAATATTTCCTGTAATACAATGCATGCTATTCACGAGCGCTGAGAGACGGTGGTGGGAGTACCCTGTTACTATTTTTAGAACCACAACCAACAGGTTCACTTCATTACAGCAGAAAATTACTGATCTTATGAGCATGACAGATGCGTAAATTATGTACAGAAAATACTAATTGTTGTAAGTACCCTTGAATGTGCTATTTTCATAATTTTTAAAGTAAAAAAAATTGAGTGAATTTACACAATTTTTCTTTTCGCTACTTTGTACTATTACAATAAATTTGATTTTTTTCTTAAAATAATTTTGTTCGGATTAACCAGATTTTCGGATTAGCGTAGTTCGGATTGACGAGACTATATACCAGGCATGTCAAAACCCTGCACATTGTGCAGTCGCGCACATTGTGCACTGGTCTGCGTGCAACGTGCAGTTCCTATTCCCCTACCTGGAGGGAGTGAATCGGCATGGAGGGGAACGCGACAGGTTTGTACAGTGCCTATAGTAGCAGATCAGCTTTTGTTTCAGTAACACAGATCAGTACGGGTGCTCATTGACCTGTGATTGTGAATGCGTTATGGAAAATAAAGTGAGGAGTCCACAGATATAACGAAGAAGAGAAATTACGAATCATATAACATAACTGTTATGATGTTTTCCTCAGCCAGTAGTAATTATTTTAAAATGAAAGGCTTTCATCATATCATGTGGACCTAATAGTGATATGAGAATTTAAATCATATTAGCAAAGTTCTCAAAATATGATATTCGCCTGCTCTTATTTCTTAATTAGTACTCTCACGGCAAGACAAACATGAAAATGATGTTGTTTTGGAGTCTGTACTAACACAGCCATCAATGGTTAGACGACTTACAACTTTTATTTGATAAGCTGATAAGTGATGAGAATATAGTGAGTAATACATGTGAGGCTCTTGAGGTTGTAAGGGAAGGAAGAAAGCAACTATTTGTAAGGCGGAAAAATGTTCTGGAAAAATAATACATAATGGCGAATTTTCCACCTCACGTTACTATATTATCTAATATACTTACGTTAATAAATCTTTAAACCTGACATAAAGAAAATGTTCTCGCTTCACAGCTTGTGAAGTACTCTTTTAACTCAATTCAGTAACGCTCCCAACTTGCTAATACTTGCTCTCAACGTTTTCCAAATAAACTGTATATAAATTTAAATTCAAGCTTAATTTATCCAATTTATTAATAATAATGTGAATTTATATTAATATACAGCAAGGAAATGATTCCAGTGTAAAAGCCTCACAATGTCTTATTGGATGTAATTGGGAGTAAAATATTTTCTTTCTTAGCATTTGTGCACCAATGGTCCCAATAATGCTTGAGGAACAATGAAAGAGTATTACTTTGAAATAATCAGTACTTACTACGTAAAATGAAATATTGTGTTCGTTTTTTGTTGTTTCAAAATTACTGCAATATTTATATTTTCTTCAAATACTGTATACAAATCATGTAAATAAATTATTCTTTACAAACGACTGCATTGTGAATTGTAACTGAGTAAGTCTATTGTTTCTTGTGTTACAATTATTGTCAAATATAGACACTGACAATAATTGTGTTTTTTCCTTCTGCTAAGTATGTTTATAATGTCCAAATGTCAATTTAATTGAACACTAGAAGCGGAGAATAGATTCTTGTACATCCCTCCCTCGAAGAACTGGTAAGAGCAACACGTGAATGACGCAATCTGCACAGACCGGCGTTCCGCGCACATATACTGCAGTTTCAGTGTCTGATTTTTGACATGCCTGCTCTATACTGTACCTGAGTCATTATTACTCGTTCATATTGAAGTTGATGGTGAAGTTTTACGTTGGCCAGACTGCTAACCTTCAGTTAGCTGTTCATAGTGTAATGTACGTACTGTATATTAAGATTTTTAAAAATATTATTTTAAAAATATGCTACCGTGCATAAAATACTGTACAATACACGTTTGTGAAGTGCATTACAAAGTTTCGAAAATTGAAAAACTCCCTTTACTCGTTTTTTCAAATTTTTCCTCGATTTTGTAAGAAGCACTTCACAACCTTCTATCGTGATATATTATTCTATGCCTTAGACTAGCGGTCATCAGCACAGTGCAGCCTCAGGCTAGCGTCCGGGGATAAGAGGTGTACTAGCGTGCATCCGTGGCTGCTGCCGGGTATCCTTTCTCCCTATCCCTTCTGCACGATGGTGCATATTCCGATACATTCCTTACCCATTACCCATTTCAGCGAGTGCTTTTCAAATTTCGATCGGCGACATTCCATATACATTACGACATTACGTATATCAGTACAAGGGGTAAGATACAAAATAAGGCTAAAAAATATAGTTCAAAAGTTGGTATGTTATCTTACGTTCAGATCCGGCGTTGTGTTGACTACATTGCAAAAAACTGCAAATGTGTTAGTGTAACGTGGAGTCGGATAAGTGCAAAATTAAGGAAAAAACCCGAAAGAGTATGGAATATGAAAATCTTTGATAAATGCATTTGAAATAGCTTACTAAGTTCGTGATCCTTGTCTGCTATTTGCCCTGCTATCCTTAGCGGAGATGTACCATGCTGCCCATTGGCCTCAGTGTGCGCTATACGTGTGAATATATTGTAATGTTCGTTTATAGGCCTAATCCACAGAGATTGATGAGGGCACTGGCCGATAGGCCCTATCGTTGGAGGTAGGTTTGATTATCATCACCACCACCCTAGTTACAGATTTCGCCTGATTATATAAGACGTTGATGTCATTGACGCATAAGACTGTATTTTACTTTTCGGTCCCATACTTATAGACACGTAGAAGGAAATAGAAAATGTGGGGTTGTATATTAGTACAACAAAGTTTTTGAAAGATGATATAGAAACGGTTTATAACTTGAATAAAAAGACATGCGTGGTGTTCTAGACGTGTGATAAACATACTTGGGGCTTGTAGTGCTGTGAGATAACAATAACTGACAGTTTTGCAAGAGTATAAATACGGCGATTATTCTTGCCAGTCTTTCTTTCATCATGGATCCACTTCCATGATCCTATCAAAACCTGGAAGCTTTCATCGTTTAAATGTATCATGTAGAACACCACGCATGTCTTTTTGTTCAGCATTTGAAGCATCTTTGTTCGTATTTGCTAAACATTTTAGAGCACTTAACAGATAAGTCTATTAATATCTTATAAATGAGATTGTCTTCAAACTCACATAATATAACACACATCAGATGCTCTTCTTTCTCATTATTATCAGCTTTCATCGTTTACAGCTGATAGCGCCACATACATACATTGTTGCCACTAATTATTGAATGACCCAAGTGTTATCTGAATATATCAGTTGAAACTACTCACGATCTAAGTTCGATATCTTGCGAATTTAGTTGTCGCGAAATTGAATCCAGATGCACCATCCCGAACTTACCTGATAAACGCATTTCGTCTTATGTGCATTTATCTTCATCCCATACTACTCACAACGGTCATTTAGCTCCAGTAGCATATCCTTTAGTATATGATTGAGGTTCTGTCTATGTGCCTCTAGTATCAGGCAGTACATCTTACTTGACGATATGTCAGAGGAAGAACAATTGTTTGTATGCATCTGAAGTCTGATTAGTGTAACATATAGCTAATCCGCGAGTATGCAATGGAGGGGGAAAGGAACTGGCCACCGTACCCCATTATCTCCTGGCCTAGCTGCCTCATAAGTGGTGATTTTTGGTATCACTTAAGAGGTTCAGACCTGTCTTCGAACATTTCACTAAACAAACGACCCACAGATCACACATGAAACAGACATTTTTGTTTGTTACAGCCTAATCTAGAAAACCAAACGTAGCTTTTAAATACAACATTCAAATGTATGTGATATTTGGTACTTACGTAAAAATATTGACTTGCAATTTCTTATCACTAGGAAATCGACAAGAAGTTTTGAAATTCTTCTGTATCTCGTAATTCTTACACCCGAAAACATTACCTACTCATCCCGCCATGCTGGGCTAAGATTCTACCAGGACTTACCACTAGAGGCTAATGTGTCAGGATGCCTTGCGTTATCGCGAGTGTCCGGTATTGTCTCTATAATATTTGGTGTTCTTGTTTTGCTGTTTTGTTGGATAGTGTATTTTGAAATCCTTAGCGTATTTACATTACCGAACTGTTGGTTGCGCGCATTGTTGTCAATGAAGTTCAAACAGTCGACTCACATTGAGATAAAGAGGCTGAGGGAGAGAGAAATAGAACAAGGGAAAAGTCATTATTATAGTTCTTATAGCGTAGAACATTGATTTTTTTAAATAGCACTTCACAAACAGGGGAAAAAGAAATTCGCTGTCTAGTTTGAAATAGGCGAAAATAGTTAAAAACGTCAAAGTAGGCTGTTTTAGACACTCTGAAATATCATTTCTTAAAGTATAAATGTTCATGAAACATGTGAATAGTAATTCCCAAAACTATACCTTATCTGTAGCAAAATAGCTTTTTTTTTTCTTCAGATCCACGGTCTAGTTATCATTATATGAATCCAAGTCATGAAGTGATGTAACGGACTTAACATAGCATGACATACTCACTTCGGTTTGTCGGCAGTGGCTGGAAATTTGTCAATATGTAACATAATATCATGTGCATTCTACTTTTTAATGAATGTAATATTATAGTCTACTTACTGTATGTCTCCGCTTATGTTAATACCAATTCATAACTTCGCTAAGAAGAATATGAATATCGTATCTTTCTCTGTTATGAAAATATTTATATGAATGGTGATTACATATTTCTGCAATGTTGTTATATATGGTAGTGAATGTAGTTACTGGATCCGGCGGCAGTCCCGATGCTGTTGGGTCCAGATGAAAGTTCTCTGGCTGTTATCGATTAGACAGAGGTTCTCATGCACAGTAAATTGCGAGACAGAGAAAGACAGGCGGCGGGAGGATGGGGTGATGGTGATGGTAGCGGTGCCGGTGATGGGGGTGGTAGGCGAAGTAAGAGAAGAGGGGGAGGGTACGTGCTTGTTTGCCGAGCACAGAGTTCCTCCAACTGATACAGGTATTGTTCTCAATTTTGGTTGGTCAGTTCAGCTTAATGCTGGGGAGCTTGATCCATACCAACTTTGCGTATGGTGTAAGTGCTGATTTAACAGGTTTCGACTCCCTATATAAAATGTGTATATTTTATATTGTTCACTGTAATGGCTAAAGCGTTAGTGTATCTAGCTACAAATTCAGGGGATCTGGATTCTATTCCCATTAAGAAGTCAATATGAATGCGCATTTTTGTTCCGCATTGTACATGTAGAATCCAGTCCAGTTCAGTCCTAAAGAATAGCTCAAACATGATTTTCCTCTCAGAAATATATGATGGTTATACATCTACGAAATCCCGAACAAAATTATCATCATTTTGAAAGTGAAAGTTAGAATTCTATTCTTACCTCGATTCTACGAGTCTAGTTGTGTTTTCCTTGTTCTGTGTTATCGGTGGTCATGCGCTATGCGGTGGCAGGGGGAGTATCTTTATTTGTGTCGCGTTGGTTCATCATAGTCGCGCTTGGGAGTGAGGAATGAGCCAAAAGTTCCCATCCGTCTAAATAGAATAATATGATGAATACTTTATCATAACTGATATGTCTTTGATGTGCTATATAATAGTATCTCGAAGGTGTCAGAATTTTGATGATTTTTAAAAATAATATTCGGGATTCTAATGTAATTAATTACGTATTGGTTCATTCTTGTTCACTTGTTATGTTAGAAGACAGAAATATTTGTTGAGTAGACAATTGCGCTTGATATAATAATATTCAGTATTAACATATTTTTACATATATACTTCATATTACATAGTCATGTGACTATAATACTGATGCAACACAATTTCTTCAAAGATATGTATGAGATGAATGATATTGAAGTTCAGTCACTGAAGTGTAAAGCGACAAAATTAGGATGCTTATCCTCCAGCTGCCAACAATGACAGTATCTCTATGCACATTTTCATCCGTATGTAATACTTATATTGCATGTTGAACGCAGGGGAAGTATTCGTACAAAAATTTTGGTACCCCTCGGTTTTTAAGGTTAAATTAATAGAGATAAATAAAATTGTTCTTATGTCAGGATATGTATTTTATTACACATTTCACCAATTTGTTATTTGAATGTATAAGTTTTTGCATGTCGGCATTACATTAAGAAATGCTGGTTCTAATAATGACAGACTGATTTACCTGTTAGGTGTCTTATGATAGTATCAACTTTTCTTCCTAAAACATTTAATTACCGTTGTTGTAGTGTGGCCTTTTGATTTGTTTTTTTAGACATTTTAACTCTGTATTACGTGAATATACCTGATGTGGGTCAGCATAACGTTGAACTGCAATCTAAGATTCTAAGACACATGGAATCACGTTGACAGCTGACCATGACCAAGGCGGGATTAGTCTGTGGCTTCTACGCAACATTAAAGCTATTATTATTATTATTATTATTATTATTATTATTATTATTATTATATGGGGAAACATAAGTTAACTGAGAGAGTAAAATATGCTGAAAATTGTGCGTTTTTATGAGCAGATTTGTAACATGATGAAACGTAGGCTTTCTCAAGCCTCATAGATATCGCTATCGGATTATTCTGAGAAAACCCGTGTTACCTGATTACAGGCCTACCCAACACAAGTAATAAATTCAGGGTTATTTGAACCCGATCTTTCTGGCTTATAAGCCCAACGCGCTAGCACTGAGCCATTGTGGCGGTCGTAAGTATTTCTCTAAGAGATAAGGATAAACCTATGGGTTTGGCATGGCATACTTCTAACAGCCACAATGTTAACCTTGTTTAAGACCATTACATCTTTGTGGTTTCGATTAATTTGCGAATACTACTGTCAATATCACACTGTGAGGACATAACAAGCCGGAGTCTAAATAGAGTACCAATTCTGTAGTTCTAACTGGGGAAGATTGCAATCTGAGAACTTGATGTCCTAATTAAATATACTCTATTTATTCGGAATCGTAGAGTTTCAAGAGTAAGTACACTGACTTAAAAAATTAAAAATCTTTTACAACTGTGATATCTTCAAGATGTCTGCGTATCAGTAATGTGTACGAAACAGCCGGAGTAGCCGAGTTAGTAACGTGTCGGGATTGTATACGTGACATTCCTTGTGAAATCGGACATCAAAAAACCTTACAAATGTGTAATTCTATGAATAAATTATATGTATTATTGAGAGATGGGAGATAATTAATTCTGTGTAGTCTGTCCTCGTTTAAGTCCATCGATTTTCTTGTTTTAATGCGTTAAATTTATCGTATTTCCTTAAAAATCGCCAGTTTCAAAGGGCATATATGTGATGTGAGTGATTTCCATAAAAATGCATGCACTATATTTTATATTAATTTCTGACAGGGGCATAATTAGATAAATCGATACTTCATAGAATTACCCACTGACAACAGTAAACATAAAAATGTCAACTGATACCCCCCTTCTCTCTCTCTCTCTCTGAAGAAATTGTATCAGTATTCCATTGATTCATAAAGAAGTGCTCCTGTATAAAAATAATTTCGTTAAATTACATTAGCTGGCTAAGTCCAAGTCGAGTGAATGTGCGCGCACACTTCACTTCTATACGTGTGACGTAAGCAAGAATTTTTCTGCACTGCTAGCAGAACGACAGATTAGTTTGTCTAGAAGAGGGTACCAACGTGTTGTAGTTCCTATTACAGTCAATCAGTCGTGCTGCAATTATTTTGATTGATAGGTCTGTGTCTAAGAAAAACAGAAAAAAAAAATCCTAATCAGAATTTTTTTAAAGCGAATAAAAAATGCAGACTTCCAAGTGATCTGTTGAAAGTAGACATTTATACCTTCAAAAGTTGGCAAGCGGCATACGTTTTGTTAGATGGTGGTCAAATCAAGAGAAATGTTGAGAAAGAATGAAAGTCACTTTTAAAAGTTATCGCTGCTCAAAATCTTTACTGGTTCCCGACTTACGGCGACTTAAGTGTGAAGACTCAAAACACAAATTTGTTTCAATAAAAATGTACGAATATTTCAGTAAATTTACAAATAATGGTCAATGTTAAGTTTCCTATGGCCTCTTCCAACGGACTCCTAACGAATATTCACACGTTTATCACTGGGATTGTGGCGCTGGAAATCAATTTAGAACACTTTTATCTCAGCCACGACACATTTCAATTTTTATTGTACAATATAAATGCAATTATCACTGCAATGACACAATAATTCTTGCAGATAACACAGAATCAACTTAGGAAACGCAATTAACAGAGTCGCAGTTTCACTTCACTTCCACTAGATGACTTTTGACTTCCAGCAGACGATATGCAATAGGTGTAGCAGAGATGCCAATATTGGCAAACGAAATGAAACTGTGAGGAATGTTACAACAGGTGTGCTAAACGTGAGGAATGTTACAATAGGTGTGTAGTACGTTAGATTAGGTTTGGTGTGTAAGATTATATGAATGGTTACCACAGTTGGCGACACTGCAATCATTCTCCCACTCTATCTCAAATTACGTCACAACGACGAAATATGGCCGCCTTCTTCATTCAAGTACGACGATTTTCCTGTATAAGTAAGGAACCTATTTAGAGCGGGTTAGCCGGGACCACAGCTCTCCCAGTGATCACATCGAGTTTCTACTACTCCACACTACAAAATTAAGGTATTTTCAGTGTTTGTTTTTAATTCCCTATACTGGCAATACCAAATTCAACATTCACCCAAATAATTAATAAAAATCGTCCCTACTAACTAAAAAATTCACCACTGATATTGGTCCACGGACCACCCACAATCACCTCTCCAACGTCACCCTCCAACAAGGAGGTCATTCATCTCAGCTATGTCTTCCTGCGTAACTTTGACAAGTGTGCTGGTGGCGTGCAAGACGGATATAAGGAACTTAATTTACGAGTATGATACATTTTGTTCTATGCTTGTATGCCTTGAATAAAAAATACGAAAGATGTACTAATTTTCTTAGCTCTAAAATTTTGCAATATTGTCATACTTTTAGCTTTCTTTTACTTTGTGGGGAAAATCATTCATATACGAATTAAATCGACTGTATCCTAATCTTATACAATAATGAGTAGGCTATGTTTTATAAATCAGTATGTTCGGGAAGATAAGAGCTTTAAAATTAGATTTTGTTGAAATTTCAATTTTGAAGGGTTGAACAGCTATGGCTGTAATTTTCGTCATATACAATCAAGTATTAGACCTAGGGATGTTATATTTTGCAGAAACGCCCATTTCTCTATGTTCTAACTGTTTAAAACTATAATGAAAGATAAAAATTGTTACGTCAATTTTCCTAATTTTCCGTCCGATTTCACTTGACTCGCCTTTACATGAAGTGCTAGGTTTGAATCTGTTCTTAATTTTTTTTTTCACTTGGCTGATTTTTATTGTTCAGTCAGTGTCCATGTATGGGTATTGTTATAAGCTATATTTCGTCATTAACGTGCTTCATCGTTTATCATGTTTTTTTTTTAATATGCTGTTGAGTCCATTTGCTTGAAATGCAGTAAATGTTTAGATTGCAATTTTGTGTATGCGTGAAAAAAAGTCTTAAAATGACAGTTTTACCAAGATAATTATTTCAGTTGTATGCCAGTCTCAGCCTAAAGTGCTTTTGTTGGATTTTATTTTGATATTTTTAATAAAAAGAAATAGTGTTAATGCTAACAACATCATTTCGCATAGAAATTTCTACAGATAAATTTGTGGTGTTTTGTTTGAAGGACTTCTATTAGGTCCTGAGTGACTGACATACAGTACTCTTGATATTTCATTTCGAGGGTAATGTTGAAGGAAAAATGATATACAGTAGAACCTGTTAAACTTTCTGTTTTTATAAATGTTACACACCCTTAATTAGCCTATTAGGAGACGTGAAAATTGAGAAAAGTGTCAAGAAAGTGTATGCTCATGGTCATGACAAATGGAGAGTACGTTAGTGCAGACTTGCCTTAAACTTGGGTTAGAATATCTTTAGAACTAATTGGAAATTTGTAATTCACAAAGATTACGTTTAAACAGTCTATAATGGGGAATCTCGAAGTAGCCCAGGCCGATTATTTTTTAATAAACCTCCTGAAGGTGAAATATCTGAAGGTCTAAGTCAGCGGTCATCAGCACAGTGCACTCTCGGGCTAGCGTCTCTTACCCACGAATAAGAGAGACACTAGCGTGCACCTGTAGCTGCTGGCGGGTATGCTGTCTCCCTCTCCCTTCTGCACGGCGGAGCATATTTCGTTACACTCCTTACCATTTACCCATTTTAGCGATTGTGGACTCATTGCTGGCTTAAGTCATATTCGATGATGATGGTGATGATGATTTTTCTCGTTTGGTGGTTAAACGACGTATATTTTAGAGTATATTCTATTTCTTAGTTATGGGCAATTCAGATACTAATATTCCAGATTTTTAGTATTTTGGTGAAACTCGAGTAAAGTACTTGAAAGATACATTGTGAACATTACGTTTGCTGTTAGTGATTTGAGGAGTGCGAAATAATGAAAACTGTATTCCATACATATAGGTTAATCATTAATGCAATGTAAACGTGTGTGTTTGTGGTATTTTCCTAATGCAATGTAAATATTTTCTGAACGCAATAGGTGCGTTATGTATGAGACTACGTTTTATTATTATGATCATCCTTGTTCCTAGAAAAAGAATCAGTTTTACAGAACATATTTCATTATTTTACAAAATGTTACTGATAGGGTCTAAGATTGTGAAAATTAAAGGTTAATGGAATGAAAGGGTATTAGGAATAATATTGTGGAAGTTAGTAGATTAATGGAATGAAATTGTGTTATGAAAAGTCCTTCTAAAAGAGGGAAAAAGCAATTGTCGATTATTCAGAATAGCGTAGCTTGAACGTTATTCATTTGCTAGTGAAGTGTATAAACATTCACAATGTTTCGAAGTTAGGTTCTACCTTTGTTACCAGGTGAATAAAATAATGAGAGAGTATCCTACTCATTGGTTTACAAATGACTAAATCCACCGGAAGGTTATGAGGATTACCCTTCTTATTCTTTATGTCACTAAAGAGTAGTCTTATAAATATACTTTAAAAAACCAAGAGCAATGGAAGTCCAATCTACATTAGTTTCATGAAAAATGTTGGTACTGGTCAAGCCGTACACAGCTTCGTATTATTTTTAATTGGTTATTTTACGACATTTTATCAACTGCTATCCTCCTAGGTCCTGAGACGTTTGTTGTTTTATTTGTAAAGTTCAATATAAAATTCTACACTTATAAAGTCACTGACATGAGGAAAAAATGTTGAAGAGATTCTGCAGATTACAGTTAAGGCAGGAATTCAAGTACATTATACTATACTTCGCGTCTCTGCACTTACATCTTATATCATAACCGTGATGAAGTATGGTATAGTATACTATACTCTCAGAACTCAGGAGGATACAGTTATCTACCGTCTGAGTGGAATGAAGGTGATAATGCCACCGAAATGAGTCCAAGGTCCAACGCCGAAAGTTATTCAGCATTTGCTCGTGTTGGGTTTAGGGAAAACACCGGAAAAACTTCAACCAGATAACTTGTCCCAACCAGGATTTGAACCCGGGCCCGCTCGGTCCACGGTCAGGCATGCTAACCGTTACTCCACAGCGGTGGACTGCTTCGTATTATGATAGAACATTGAAATATTTCACAATTCTATAGTATGAAATTTGACCTTTAGATACAGTAATATTCATTCATTGTTTTCTGCCCAACGGAGGTCTTTCACTGCAAATCGAGCTTTCTCCAGTCTTTCCCATTTTCCGTCTTCCTCTTCTCTCCGCATATGATCCATATATATCTTAATGTCGTCTATCTTCTGATTTCTTCTGCCCCGAACTGTTCTCTCGTTCACCGTTCCATCCAGTGCACCCTTAGTAGGCAATTTATTCTCAGCCAGTGATCCAATCAATTCCTTTTTTCTCTTTCTGATCAGTTTCAACATCATTTTTTCTTCACTCACACTTTTCAACACAGCTTCGTTTCTTATTGTCTGTTCACTTCACACGCTCCATTCTTATCCATATCCACATTTCAGATGCTTCTAATTGTTTTTCTTCACCTCGTTGTAATGTCCATGTTTTTGCTCCATACATTGCCACACTCCACAGAAAGCACTTCACTAGTCTCTTCCCTAGTTATTTTTCCAGAGGCCCGCACAATGCTCCATTTTCTATTAAAAGCTTCCTTTGCCATTGCTATCCTCCTTTTGACTTCCTGGTAGGAGCTCATGTTACCCCAGGTATTTGAAGCTGTCCACTTGCTCTGCTGCCTCATTTAGAATTCTGCGGTAATAAACAGTATAATCCAGAATTGCCAAAGAACGACTTGATCAAGGGAAATTATGTGGCTTTATTATTATTATTATTATTATTATTATTATTATTATTACATTTTATTTTTATTTTTATTTTTCATTGCACGACGTATAGGCTATATAAAAATCACTTTCGTTTTTTTTTTTTCACGCAAATACGCATTTTAAAATTTTTGATAGAAATAATTTTTTTTCGAGCATGCCTTATATCTGTTTCTGTGAAAAGCGATATCGTCTAAAATCTATACATTGCAGCGATTCCGAATTAGCCAAGAAGTATGGGAACCCATATTTTTAAAAATGCGTAATTGTGGACCCACTGATTTTGCAAATTTTAATATCTTTATAGTGCGTAATTACTTACGCGAAACAGTTCTTTAGGAAAATGTGAGTTAGCATTTAATATGAAAATAGGGCATAAAATAATGATTTAATTGGATAAAGATAAACTTCTAATTTTATCAACTTCTAATGTTGTAACATGTCCAGCAACACTCAGCGTAATATGATGAGTAGGGGGCGGATTTTTATGTGCTAAAAATTTAAATATATTTATTTTTTATGTACTAAAAAGTACGAAAATATTTGCTAAATATAAAAAAAAAATATATAAAAAAAAATGACAAAAATACCTTACTTAGCTTGAAAAAAAATGTTACTAGGTACTCACCAACCACAATTGGGTGCTAGTAATTGGCCGAGAATTGCAGTGAACAGCAAATATCATTTCCAAATTCTCCATCACAAATGCATGCCGATTATCTATGAACAACGACTTATACTGTGAAAACGATCTTTCCACATCACAGGACGTCAGACGTACATATTTAAAGAGAGGAATGTCACAAATACATACACTGTCAATTTCACCTACAGGCACACCCTCCAATACTTGCGCAACTTTACACATTTTTTTTATATCCGCTGTTTTTCACAAACACATTCTGGAATTTATCCCTTAGTAATTGTGCTTCTGAACCTGATAGCGAGTCTAGTTTAATTTCTACGGCACGCACCTAACCGTTTCAGACAACAGGTTTTTGGATGTTTCGAGTTTTTTTATGGTGTCACACAAAAAGCTTAAATTTGGTAATAGGAAAGCCAAATCGTTTTTTAAACAATCATCTTTCAGTATATCTTGAAGGATATCGATTGACGAAGACCAATAATAGGGAATCACAACAAGACGTATTGCCTTACTTGATAGACATGAGCGAGAGGCGAGAGATTTGTTTAAATTAAATAATGTTCATACCGAGCTCTTATCTGTTGTGTTTCACAAACAAAGCGTGGAATGAAATCATCTTCAGCAACAATAAACATTCCTAATTATGTGTTGCAAGGTCTCTCCTCCTTGTCCATGTTAATTTATTCTCTAATAATAACACTGATATGCTGCCTAGCAGTTCTCAGAACTTGAGGCGATACTATTACGAAAATGTATCACGGATACACCACACAGCGTTTAGAAACACGAAGCAACCAAGAATTCTTAAAAAAAAAATTAACGTACTTCTGAGTTATATAATTGATTTAGTTTTAAAATATTTAAAAGTTCTTGTAAAAAATTATTTAAATAAAAAACTCCAAGAATTATGTGTTTATAATAGATTTCCTGAAAATATGCATTTACATATTTTTTTTTTGTGAAAATATGTGTTTTTATGTGAAATAAAATTCGGGTTTTAAACTTGAAACTTCATGTTCGGAATTTTTAACTTTGTTAATTGTATTTTATCACACGCAAAAAGAATATTGAATTACATAGGAATCCGCTCCTTAATGATGAGCTTGGTTTGGCTTTTTGATTACCGGGTCCGGGACGGATCCATGCACTTTAAAGTGGTCCATTGTGCATCCAATTTATGAGATGACGACCTGAATGGCATTCAAGAATATGATACTGTCAGATGAGCCATCCTGTCTTAGTCCTGATAGAGTGCGATCCCATCTCGAGGCCCCAAAGCCTGGAACCCAAAGTCCTTCGTTATAGCATTGTACTATCCTAAAGACGTCATCGTAGTAACTAGACACCTAGCAACTTGTGTCAAGATCGTCGAGGTGATGTTAGCAATTAGATCTAACCAACTGTATTTTTCACATACGAAAACGTGTTGTGAAACTCCCCAATTTCCTCGGTTATGGTCCATTTGATTTGGTGCGTTTTAGATTCCTCTCTTTGAATAAAGGGGTCTTTCGCTGCGGAAATTTGTGAATGAAAGATTGCATTACTTTCAGTTTAACATAGCGGTTATTAACAACTGAAGCATTAACGCGCCTCAATTTAATTAGCAATTTCCCCAAATTACACATTGAACTGAGCTGGCGTGGGGCAGGTTCCGACTTGCTGTGTTACAGTTGCCAATTGCGCCACTACGCGCATATTTGTGACTAGGGTCAGATCACATATATGTTTTAGCGGTGTCATTAACTCGATCCGATAAGGTGGAATCCCCGGTATTGGTACGCGTGTGCATTGTCAGTCGACTGACGGCGTTTAGTTCAGTGCATTCACATACAACGGCTACCAGCCATGTTTGTTTTCGTGCAGCTCTGCGAAATACTCGTATGACCGTACATAGGCAACGACCGTTTCGTTGTGACGGCCATGCCTGCTGTTACGCGTGGATGGAATTGATGAGCGATTGTCGAACAGTTTACACTGTATTACATCCCTCATAAAATTATTTTCCAGTGTCATTTGCAGTCATTAAAGTACGTGTTCCGAAGTGTTGCTGACGAATTGTGCTTCGTAACCGTCTGTGCAGCGAAGCACATTATCAAAGTTTGAAATAGTTTTCACTTTTTCAAGTCACTCGTAGGGCAACGTGCTTGATGATTAGGCATGGGCTATCTTATATACTTCTATCTCATTATACTAAGTATAAAATGGAAGTGTTATATTACAAAATATCAACTTCGAGTTTATCATTGAAGTCCGGGGCATTCCACTGAAATCGGACGGTAAAAAATTGCATTTTTAAATTCTGCAGTAATATATTACAGACATCAAGTGAATGCAGAAATTAATTTCTGCACAATATCAGCTTTCTGTATGAAATAGTCTACATGATATAAAATATTGAACTGATATATTTTTCCAGCAGTCAACTTTTTAGAGAAAGATTACTCGTAAACTATTGAATATAGGATCTCCATTTCTTATCATTGAAGAGATAATTGTAAGTAGAAAGGAAGAAATACACACTATCAGATATATAGCACAGGAAAGTGAACACAACCTCAACATAATAGACAACATCATAAGAAAGACTAAACGCAACACAAGAACGAAACAAATATATCACAGTAACATACGAAAACAAGAACACGTACAACTTCGCATATAGAACACAGAACACACTACAAAAACATCTTAACACAGACAAAAAACACAAATACAACTTAACATGTGTATAAAAAACTAACATGCAATAGTTCCAACGACTTCTATATTGGACAGACTGAAAGATCATTTCAAACACGTTACAAGAACATATCACAGCCATAATCAAACCACACAACAATTCAACCTACGCAGAACACGTCACAAACTCCAATAAACTACAGTACTACAGCAACATATATATACTGACATGGAAATACTACACATCCAGCCAAGAAACCAGAAACTTGACACTAGAACAATATGAAATTTACAAACATACAAAAACATATTCACAGCACATCTTGAACACTCAACTGAATTTTAAAACACACCCTTTTCGACACAATCATGAACACACTCCACCACAACACGAAACCAGAAGATTGCGCGGGACCTCACTAGGCTTCGGACAATGACGAATACCACGTTGGAAAAAAGAATTGGAAGTCGCTAGGGGTTCCTCTTCGAAGCACACGACGGAATGCGTTTCCAAAACATCGGGATCATTTCTCTAATTATATTTAAATTGAATTTATTTGTTTCTTTTTTGGAAGTTGCGTCTCACTTTTTATCTAACGCTCCACGAGCTGCACTGATTGGTTAGATATCGGATGATTAGTGCACTGCTCTGGATTACTGCAGGTCATGCTGCTTGCCGCTGTTAAGTGATAACTAAGGCTAGGGAATTGATGAAATATCTTTTTTGTCTGAGACATCACGGACAATACAGGATGCAATACAAACTCGTTTCACTTTAACACGAACTACTAGAGTCTACTTTTGTTTTGCATTTTTTAAAATTATTATTATTATTATTATTATTATTATTATTATTATTGTTATCAATATTAGTCATTTTTTAGATAATGTTCTACTTCTTGTTGCATTTTTGCCCTTTTCTGCTTATGAACGAATTTTTTTTTACGGTGTAGCCGTAGTCTATATTCGAGAACCTACTGCAGATTGCTCACGTAATTCGATTGTATCTTACAAGAATATTCCTTATGGTTGCATCAGTTTTGACTCCTGTTCACGTGTGTTACTTGCTTCTCCCCATTCAAAGCAACAGTTCAAATACTTCAGCCGCAGTACCCGCAGTCAGCATATTGTATATCACAAGTGAGGACGTAAAAATGTCGAAAGTAAAACAAAGCAAACAAAGATTTTTGCAACATTAAGGATCCCTTCAGACGAGGCCACTTTCAGTGGCGCTGCTAAACTTTTGTAGAGAATTTTTCAGTCTTCTAGTGAACATGAACGTAGAGGGAGATATACTTTTGGAAAATTTGCTCATATGGAGAAAGAATAGACGTAAAAATAGAAGAATTTGAGTCCATCCTTTAATTTTGAAAAAAAAAAAAAAACAATCGAGAACTAGTCCATACCGTGTTTAATGATTTACATCAGGACAATAAAAATATTAATTTAAAGTACGCAAATGAGCGATATGGTATAAAATATATTTTTGTTTATTTTTTAAGAATTCAAAATTAAATATAATAGGCACCAAACATGAAATCAGTCATAGCACGTACGAGTAATTCAACCAATATACTAGAAATAGGGTCTGTAGGGTAATGGCAAAGCCAAAATGCCGCGGTGTAATTGAACCCAGGTTGGAACCTGAGATCACCTAATTTTTCATTCTCTTTGTTAATATTTTTCCAGGTTGGAACCTGAGATCACCTAATTTTTCATTCTCTTTGTTAATATTTTATTTAGTACATTATTTTAGATGCGTTATTTTATTTTAACGTGGAATAATACATAATATATCCGTAATTCGCACTAGTTCAGCAATTTAGTAGTAGCCTATTATTATTATTATTATTATTATTATTATTATTATTATTATTATTATTATTGTCATTCTATATTATTCTGTCGTGACATTTTTCTAATTAAGCCTATACACTGTCGTGACGGTGCGGTGTAGGGAATTGGTGGCCTAACAGTCTCCGTTAGCAGCGCTACTGACGCGCGTTCGAAGCGCTACTAACGTTTCACTAAAAGTGGCCTCGTCTGAAGGGACACTTTGTGACTGAGTTTGGTGACAGTATTTTCCACAGATGGAAGTATACTGTTTTGTTTGTATTTTATTTTAAAATCATAGTCATTTTTTTTTTAAATTTTAATGTCATATTTTCATAAATTTATACCATTTTATAGGTGTTTTTTCTGTTATTTTTAGGTCAACTTCCGAGTCTTAGTGATATGATGACACTGATAACAATAGGTTACGCGCTACTTGTAGAAACATAGTGTTCATCAATATATTTAGTGTATTACGTATTAATGATTCATTAGATTCAGTGATCGCAGTTTTCAATAATTAGCCTATATCAGTTACTTTAATAAAAATTTTAGTTGATGCTTCCATGATAATCCATAACTTTTAATATACGTTGTGCAACTTAGAAGTTACTAAAAGAAAAGTGGCAATATACGTGTATATTTACAATATTCTATTATTTTTGTGGGTTGTTTAAAAAAGATGAGAGACACATTTATAGAAGTGACCGATGTTTAAACTCATTTCAATGTAATCATAAATTATCTCCTATTTGTCAGAAATTAGGCATTCCTGAGAATAAGAGGGAAGACGCAACATTATGTTGTGTTTGCAGAAAGAAACTGTTGGGTTCTGAAATATCTGCTCCTTTTATGCAGGAGGGTATTAGTGATAGTGATGTGCAACCTGGTTCTAGTATCGAGTGATTTTTATCAGTTTGTGCTCACTAAGATTTCGGCGTAAATGCAGAATGGCATTTCTCACAGTAAGAGTGGTTCTCTTTGGCGATGTTGGAGGTACGATAGAGAGACTCGCGGCGAAGACACCAGCCTTCAACGCACTAGAATCAAATACTTCCCCATGGATTTATGTCAGTGGGCGCAGAGTAATTTCAAACGTGTAACATTTTTTCTTAATGTCGCTAGTAATGATCATTCACGAGAAGTGAAAGTTATTGAAAGTAAGATTTAAAAGTTACACAGTGCCCGGAACTCGAACCAAGCACTCATGTATTTCTCGAGACAGGGGAACGCTGATGTTGAAAAATACTCTTCTGGTGAATTTGTGTTTACACTAATTGTAGGGAATAACAGGAGTTTACCTAATCTATTTCCTTCACCTATTTTTTTTATGTAGTATAGTTTATAGTTAACTTAAACTGGCTTACCGCTTCATCTCTCCGCTGTCTGCTTTGCGTGGTCGTTAGTCCTCTGTTAGGCTAATTTATATCAATCATTCGCTTCTATTAACTTTTTGCTCTTCTGTAATTCACGGTCCCAAACTTTTTACAGCCCAGATTTTTTTAACTGCTAATATTAAAAACACTTAAAGATTAATTTTTTTTTTCATATTGGAACAAAGATAAAATTAACATTTTTATGATTCTCTCGTCACATTTTTAAACAATGCAAATGAGTTCTATGTCTTTGAAAGTGATACCTGATTCAATTTTTCATTTTTAAGTATAACTGAAATATCGGCCTCCAGATTACCAGTTTTTCCGTTTATGCGATAAATTTAGGTAATTTTTCAGTGAGATCTATTATAGTTAAGAATCTATATTTTACATAACCTTTATATGACTCTAGTCTACATGTGTATACAACTTTTCATAGTTTTTAAAAATCCTGGGGTTAATATTTCCACTTTGGTTTATCTGATTTGATGTCGAGTGTCCCGTACGTACACATTTTCATTTGTAATATCGGAAAGGTGTTGCAGGAATGCCATCTGTCAGCAGCGACTTCTAAACTGTTGAACTGATTTTGTTCATATTAAGTGTCTAGTCCTACTAGTAAATTCACCCAGGAATGATAGGAATACATATGACATGTAGCAATTTCTTGTAAAAATATTTCCTTTAATAAAAAAAAAAGACAATGATGATTTACGTAAAATCAGACGAGACGATTTTATTCGTGACATATGTATTGCTTAAAATAAAGTGATAAAATAGTGAAGTCAGGAAACATAATTTATTCTGAATGAATTATTTACAGATTTATTTGTGCTTTCTTGTTGTGATTTAGGAATACGTTATGTTGCTACCACCACAGAATAATCATGACAGACCACGCGACGTATTTATACCAAAGGCCAATTTTTCTAAAAGAATTACGGTCTTACTAATAAAAACTCTATATACAGACGTTTAACTGTCTTATACTTATACAATGAGTAGCTCGTTTATAAGTCGTGTGTAAATTCCTTACTAATAATCACTATATACGTCGTGTATAACAGCATAACTGTCACACAGCTACGTCATAGTTTTATCATTACTTCATTACGAAAAGTGATAGAATATCTGAGGTTCTCTATTGCGTCCGGTAGAGCGTTCTAGTGTGCCGTGCTATGTATCGATAGTACAACTGGCTCTGATCGATTATCACACTGTCTTTTGGTCAAAGAGTACAAGCTACAGAAATATTACTCTAATTATTATTCTGTGCTCTTTGGTTTGTTGTTCTGTGGTTACAAAGCAACCATCATCATAAAATGACAGTCGATACGAACAGCAGTTAGAGGGGCGGCCATTTTTTCTCTACTGTATATACAACGCTTAACAAGGGGTTTCGTGTATATAACTACTGCAAAACAATTCCCATTGTATAGTTACAGCCTGTTTATACATACATTGCTTATGCATGGTTTATTAGTGAAGTTTTCTGTCTCAACTGTGCATAAGTCTCGTATAAAAACTATACACGGTTTATTAGTAAGACTGTTAATGTTTACAGGTCCTAACCGCCATAATGCAATGCGTGGAAGAATTTACACAAAAACTATGAACGATCTGATTATTTACCATTGTTGCATATTTGAAAAGGCAGGAACCTAAACCTTGATAGAGTAGAGTTTGATTATGAATAATTAAAATCTTCAATGTTTAAGTTTATATCAGTTTTTAAAACTATTTTGTGAAATAAAATATATTAAGTACAAGTGATTGCAATATGCGAATAGGTATGAATTTATGTAAAATTGACTTGCATCTACTTGAACATTAATAAATTGTGGTATCTTACTTGCTACTGCACTTATCTTTTCCACGAAAAACTTAAAACATGGCATGATGAGTCTTTCCACTGTAATAGATTCCGTACGTAAACTATCCCCCCATTCGGATGTCCGGGAGGGGGATATTGGGAGGGAAGAATTCCTTTTGAATGGAATCCAGAAAAGTAAGAATGTATTTTTTTGATTGTTTGGGTTCGTAAATAATTTAATTTATACAAGTGTGTGAATCTTAGTTGAATATATACTATAAATGCCATTATCTTTCGCAAGTGATTAAAGAACTAAATACAGTCAACTGCGGTTATAGTGAACCTCTGCGGACCGGCATATTTCGTTCACTATTTCCTAGGTTCACTAAATCCGAAGTGTCTGTCCTCTAATCTTAAATGGCAGGAATTAATGAAATTGTGGAGAAGAAAATAAAATACTATACAGTAATTAAAATATTTCATTTCTATGGAATGGATTACACTGTATACTGTTACTCACAGTTGATTTACTTAAACTATGCTGTCGACCCACGTCCGCTTGCGAAAGACCACGTTCAATGTCACTTATAATATTCGCCTTATCTTCCAAAGAAAAAACTTTACGCTTCGACATTTTTATACAATATATTCACTCTTTGAACACTAGAAACAGACTGATCAGGTAGAAATGATAAACGCTGTTATGTTGTGACTGCGTACTCATGCCCACGTGCATCAACGTCGGTTAGTGTAACCACCAGTTAAAATTGTCATCTAACCTCTGGTTAAGCATTTTTACAGTGGATCGACCTCGGTTACGACTTAAATAGGAGGTTAACCATAGTAATCTATAACCGGCCATTTTCGAGCGGTTAAAGGAGATAACCAGTGATTAGTAGAGCAAGTAAAGCAAAATGGCGGCCAGAGCCACAGATGTTTACTTCGAAGACGATTATTACTGTACAGTACTTGAATTACTTGGATAGAGCGTGGGCGTGAAGTTTCTTTAGTGGAAAGAGAGAATCTTTACGAGGAATTAGGTGACAGAAAATTTCAGGAGGGATTTTGTTTATCAAAATCTACAAATGGCTCACTTGCAATAACTCAAAAACAGTCATATTTCTTCTGTTGATCAGCTCCTTATGTTAAGATTCCATGTAACTGTTATTTTCTGTATTTTAAGAGGGAATACTTGAATATCTCTTTCTCTGTCATTGGCTGAACAAAGAGAGGTTATGGATGGATCTTAGGATAATGAACAGTAACCTGGTGTAAATGGGATCTTGGGTCGTACACACATTTCTACTAATCTTCTGCATCCTTTCCCTTTATGGATATTCCTTCTTTATTGTATAATATATTTAAATCTATTAAGTAAGTCTATCGATACTTAACCTCACATTGGGATATAATCATTTTTGCATTCAATTTTCTATTTTGTACGATTTTAACCTAACAGCAATGAAAAACAAAGAAATGCAACTCGCAAATATAACAGCGCCCAAAGGCAAACAAATGCAACGCGAAAATGTAGGACATGTTCACTTCGATGTAGAACGGAGTGAGCGCAGTCGTTTTTAGATGTTGACTATTATCTTTGCTGTGGTATGAATGCTTTCCTTTAGTCATTTTGTAGAAACAGTGTACCATCATAGACTTTGCTCTGGTTAAATGAAGTGTCAGCTAACTATGTTTAAGTAATCGGTGATTATGAATGGTGCACAGAAATTACATTTTAACCACGGCTACTGTTTAACCGTCGTTTCGTAATCTTTGATTACTGCGTTTTTAACCGATGTTGATGCACTTCGCCATCAGCCTCGGAATTTCTAGGTTACCTAATGGAAAGTGGGAGGGTGTTGGAGTTAGAATGCCATCAGAATCGTACCTTCGTTTATGCTCTCAACATGAAGTCCGTCCCTCTTAATAAAAGAAGGCAGTTTCATTTTCCGTTATTTGGATGCTATCCGTCATAATGGAAATGTTTCTGAGAACAAAAGGCAACCCTTTGACGATGGAGGATTAGAAATAACAGTAGAGTAGTGTGCCTGAGAGCAGAATGGCAACCCTTCGACGGTGGAGTGAGTCAAGGTCGTCATGCGTTGCCTGGATTTATAGTACAAGTCATTTGGCCGTGTGCACCATTCTCGATCATCTAGCCCGGTTATCAGCAATCACGGAAACATGGTTAATTCTTGACAATGATCAAGTTACAGATGCGGTGCCAGCTGACGGTACGCTCGCTTGAGAAGAATCATCTGAGCGCTAGGTTACCGCGTATAAAACAGCGAACGAACGCACTCTGTCAATTATCGCTTCGTTTTTGTTTGTCGGATTGCTTTCAAAAATCCTCGCAATTTTCAAATAACAATTTTCAATAATCATGGAAGAAAAAAAGAAAAGAGCACCGAACTTCTCACAGTTCGAAGTGGGAATTCCTTTAGAACTCGTCAGCAATAATTATTATGCATCCATATTACCGAATAAAAGTACTGACGGAAGTTCTCTAAGAGAAAAGCAGGCTACATGGTTGGATTTAACCTCACAATTCACATGAGTTATACGTGTTTACATAATTTCACATAATTTGTACCGTAATTTATACAGTGGTTATTTCATATTAATGATAATAATTGGGAAAATTTCAGTTTACGGATACCTCACTGACAATTATTTTGAAATGGGCTACTAAAAAGAGCAGATTTGTATGTGTTTGTCGAATGCTCATCATCTTGCTTATGAAAAGACACATTTCAGTGCCAATAATTTATTTGGGAAAATTTCAGTATACGGATACCTCACTGACAATTATCTTGAAGTAGGCTACTAAAAAGAGCAGATTTGTATATGTTTGTCGAATGCTCATCATCTTACTTACGAAAAGACACATTTCAGTGCCAATAATTTATTTGGAAAATTTTCAGTATACGGATACCTCGCTAACAATAATTATTTTAAAATTAAATTAAAAAAAGCAATTCGTCTGTGTATGTCGAATACGCATCATCATGCATACGAAAAGGAAGTTTTTAGCGCCAATTTATTTTGTGTGAACAAGGTTGGAATTTTGGAGTAAGAGGGAAAGGAAAGTATCCTTGTTCTCAAATTTATCCATTTATTTTGTGTTCACTAGGTTGGAATTTTGGAGTGAGAGGGAAAGGAAGGTATCCGTGTAATTTCTCTTAATTCAAGCGTAAATAGCCTAATTGTCCAAAACATCATGTAGGTCCTAATAGTTTCAAACGGCAAATCTATAGCTAATAAGTGATAATCTCGCATGCTACAAAATGGTCATTTAGTTTTGCTATATTATTACCGGCATAGAATAACTACTTTGTTATTATGTTAACAAAATTGGACAATTAGGCCTAAATAATATTTTGTCCTCAAGTAAAGTCTCGATCTTCCAAAGCAGAAACATATATAAAACATTAGTCTATTTTGAGAAAAAAGAACATTTTTATTATTCATCTACAAACTTACTCTTTCTACAATAACACTAATTCTGTTATTTCCGCAGTGATTTACGTGTTGAAGATACATCATTTCATCTTCAATTCCATCAAGTACGTCAAATCGTGCCGCCATTTTGGTTTTCTCGACTTGACCATGTTCAATTCAAGATAATCGGTCCCACACCCGTGATCAAATTTGATCACCATCAACTCGCTTGTTTAACTTTGATCGAGATTGATACTCCGCAAATTGGCGTTTAAGATGGTCAAGTGCCGACTTAACCATGGCCAAATTTTAATCGAGAATGGTGCACACGGGCAATTGTCTAGGAATCACTAATCCTACCTTTATCATTTGACTGAAGGAGTAGGAAACTTAGACTGTTGTTCTCAACACATTCCTTCAATTTTATACAAGAAGGTCTGACTTAAATAAGAATTTGTCAGGATACAACTCTTGTAACTTCAATTTTTAAGGTTCACTGTAACCGAAGCGAGGGTTCACTACAAATGGAAAATATTAATGTACTTTTTAATATATGTGAGTCGGGACCAACGATTTAGGTTCACTATATCCGAATGTTCATTATAACTTATCTAGAGTTAACTGTATAAGTAAAATGTACATACGACAAGAATGCATCAGTCACATTTGTGACATCTTTATATTCATTAATATTTATGGATTTAGTTTTGGTATGTACCTGAAATGAAGATACTTTCCTGTATGAACAAAATTTGGTAAACTATTTTTTTTTTTTATTACGTAAAAATATACTTAGGCAACCCGTTTACATAAAAATATTATAATTATATAAAGATATACGTAGGCAGCTCATTTACGTAGAAATTAATTACATAAACCCAAATTTAATATACATTCCTTTTTCCACGATTCTTTGCTCTTCATGGATCCTTTTGCGCTTCCCATTCTCTGTATGTACTGCAGTCATTTAGCATATTGTATTAGCCCTTGGACTATTAACAAGTCGGTCCATTGTCCCTGTGTCCTTAACAAGAAGCTGCAGGTAGGGTGCTTGATCGAGTAACTGTTAAAATGTTCAGATTCGAGTCACTCACGATAATAAAACTGTGCTTGCAAGTCAACGCGTGATGACATAACATAAATGCACATGGAACTTTATTCTTCTCACGAAGTCTGTAATCCAGGTTATTGTTAAACGTACTCATATTTTGTAAGTTGTTTTTTTTTAAAACAATGTCTTATTGAAAAAATGAAAAACACTGTCACGATTCTTTAATAAATAATTTTCCATGTTCATTGCCCGGTGTATTTTCTCGGTCAAGTGTTGTTCCTGTGTGTCATGAATCGTTTCACGTAAATGAAAATTGATAATAGGGTCGATTCGTGAAAGAAGTCGCCACCATAATTAGAAGAATATTTCATTACGAGCGAGATCTGATTACCCAAAGATCACAGTAGATCCAAGCAATGTATCATGATTTTATCTTGAGGTTCAAGTGAGTGGTAAAAATGTTACTTAACATGCTTATATTGCATACTATTTTTTGCACGATCATCTTTTTAGAACTGCAAATACTGTCTAATTTTTACGATATCTTTCGCATTGAAGATCTAGAGTAAATTTACTTTTAAGGACTGTGCGTAATGTTTCATTGTAGATCAATACATAACTAAACATGAGGTCCACATTGCATGGATGTAAATGTTGACATCAAATATATATATATATATATATATATATATATATAATAACTAAACAACCCCAAGAATAGAGTTTGTTAATGCTCCTAAGTGCAACTGTTACACGTTTAAGTGAGTTTTTTTTTTGTTAAAATATTAATAAAACTGGTATTACAATACATTTGATGCATCAAAGCAACTGAGATGATAGAAAGTTTTTAATTTGACATGTTCGTAGTTATTTAATATTGAGTTATGAAAAATTGGCGTAATTCATTGACACTTTTGTTCTGTAACAGCACTGTAACAACAATCTTTTCCTAGCAACTAGTCCGCGTGTTGTAAAATCACATTACAAAGCTTGTGAACAATAGCGATAAGTATGAAACAAAACACAATCGTATGAAACAAAACACAATCGTGCGGGCCATTGAAGGGCTGTAAAATTAAAATACTTATTTTTATAGAGAGACAATGCTGGAATTTTAAAAATTATATTCATATTAGTGAGATGTTACCAATTTAAATTATCTCTTCTGAAAAATAATGTACTTATTACTTCATTTATGAATTGGATGTACGTAATTTTACTGTGTGTTTTAAAGACCCGAGTTGTAGAAGAGTGGAGTATAGGGAGGAAAAGATTTACCCAGTAAAAATCTTTATAGCGATTTACGCATTAGTATTATATCCAAGTGAGCCACCGGTGTGGCTCAGTCGATTAAGGCGCTTGCCTGCCGGTCTGAAGTTGCGCTCGGGCACGGGTTCGATTCCCGCTTGGGCTGATTATACCTGGTTGGGTTTTTTCCGAAGTTTTCTCCAACTTGGTAAACTATGGCGAATCCTCTGCCTCATCTCGCGATCGCCAATCTCATCGACGCTAAATAACCTAGTAGTTGATACAGCGTCGTTAGATAACCAACTAAAAATTATATCCAAGTGACTGAATGCTTTATAGACGGATAATAATGGTAGACAGCGTGTAGGTCCATTTATTACGGTTCTGCCTTAAGTAGTGCTAGTATTTGTGTAGGGAGTGTTTTAAAGACAATTACAGAAGAGTATGGTATAGGACGAAAAGCATTTCTTCGACAAAAATCATGTGGTAATAAAAAAAAAAAATATGCATTAGAGTAGATCCAAGACGGACAGAAATTGCAGACGGTTCATATGCCTATTTACCTTTGATTGAGATTCTGGCTGATACGTACACTTAACGGCAAAAAGAATGGGCCGACTCTTGGTCGATAGAAATGCTAAGTTCTATTGCGCGGTTCACTCGTGTAACGTAACGCACTGCAGGGCATTGCTGTGGTGTCTCTTCATTGAATGTCGTCCGTCTATAATCTAGTAAACCTTAACGAACTGTGGTGTCAGACTTCGTTACGCCTGCCTTGTAAAAATATTATTGCCTATCACCTATGGGCTATTAATAGGCGAGATCTGGCCTGTATAAACAAAAATACTTGTTTCACATCCTAAAAAACCGGACGCATATCAAACACAAATAAATAATTAAATAAACAAAAACAAACAATTTGTTAATATATTTAAAAAAAAGGCCTGTGGTAGGGACTAGTATCTCGTCCACAAACCACCTGCGTCAACAACTGTTCTCATTCTGCGCGGCATGGAGTCCACAAGATTATGGAACAGGTCTAAATTCTTGGTCACCACCTCCCACGCATTTAGAACTCCGTCCCACAATTCCTCAAGTGTGCGAACGAGTGGTTCTGCCCAATTAGAGCGTAGGATCCTTTTGACTACAGCGCACAAATTTTGAATCGGATTCATATCTGGTGATTTTGGAGGCCAGTCGACTGGGTCGACATCACGCCTCGTAAACCATCTTTGAATCCGGTTGGCGGTGTGTATCGGATGATTATCCTGCTGGAAGAGAAGTGTTCCTTCTGGATATCGTTTTCGGGCGGAAGGGATCATTACATTTGCCAAAATGTGTTCATAGACTTCTGTCGTAAACCGAAGTCTAGAAGTCCTGCCCCATCGTATAACATCCTTCCCCAAGACGCGACCCTCACGCAACCCGACCTGTTAAGTCGTCTCACGAAGCGTTCATCGTATCGATGGCCATACATGCGATAAACTAGAGCATGACTGTCGTTGCTACTGGAGACAATTACCTCGTCGGAGAAAATGACATTTCTCCAATCGAAGTCCTGTCGGAGAGTAGCATACGCAGAATAACCTATGCGAACCAGGGCAATGGGTTATTGTCTCTGTGCCATCTTCAAGCGTAATGACAGAACGTTTTATTAACAGAAGTATTGCTTGAAAGAGAGAGGGAGGTTTATTATTTGAGTTTTGGCATATTCTAAGATATATCGCTACATAATTATAGCTTTGCGAGACATATATGATGGCAAATTTGTAATTAAAAAAAGAAGATTGTGGGAGATTAGAACCTTGAGCTATTACCATCAACTTGTTCAATAGACCAATGCCGTAACGATTAACGCTACTGTGACTGTTAATATCGTTTCGGCATAATACGTGGTGTTCCTGTTCATATTCGCTTCGGTTGATTTTGTATTTATCAATTTTATTATTATTTCACTCTTCAGAGGCACTGATGTATCTAGAATCAATTTTACATTCGATTTTATAACATATTTTAGACTCTTAAACAAAATACAGCAAATTTAAATGGTTTAATTATGTGTTACCTGGTGAACTATGGCTTTGACGAGACGAGCATGCGCAATGTTATGTGTCTGGAACTGGAGAAATTGTCGCCGGGTCATTCTTTTTGCCGTTAAGTGTACATCTATTATTAGGCAGTACATCTCACTTGACGATATGTGTCAGAGGAAGAACAATTGTTTGTATACATCTGAGGTCTGATTAGTGGAATATGTAGATAATGCATGTATGCAATGGAGGGGGAAAAGAACTGGCCATCCTAACCCTAACGCATTATCTTTTGGTCTAGTTGCCTCATAAGTGGTGCTATGTTGGTATCACTTGTGGGGTTCAGACCTGTCTTCGAACAGTTGACTAAACAACAGCTTATGCCTATTCTTAAATTGAAATCATTACGGTTCTTTCTTCAGTACCGGTAGTGTTAGTATTTGTTAATTTTAATGTCCTTTAAAAATGGAGTATAGGGAGAAACCATTTACTCAACAAAAGTCATTGACGATAATACTATTTAAGCATATACGTATACCTAAGTGATAGGATGGCTTATAGACGAATAGGAGCGGCAGACAGGCTATAAGCCTATTTGTTTTTTTTTGAAATCAGTGTACACTTTCATCAAACCATCACAGTCACTGTAAATGTCAAAGGCAATTTGCCTGACGGTGCTGGGAAAGTCGTACGTAATAAATAGGTAAATTATCAGGTATTAGTACTTTGGTTCTAGCATATCCTAAATTCCGGGTGAGAATGTTCATTCTCGGGTCAGTACCCATCAGGAATGAAGCTAATGTCGGGCAGAAAGAGTTATTGTACAGATGCATGAATGGACATGAAAGCAACTATTTCACTGTGAGAATACCCATTACCTCCCACCCTTTATTCTGCAAACCGACTTGCACAGCACAAAATGTCTGTCAGAAGCAGTTTACGCGCATGTCCAGGAGATAACACCCCCTCCACTGCATTTGATGACAAAATGTCTCTTTTCTCATTGCTTTTTGGTACGCTGAATGGTGTTTTGTATTAAACAAGAACTTCGATATTTTCAATATTATAGGAATTATTTGCAAACGGCAGCTTAAGTATGAATTTCTTGCTTTCAAATGAGGGAACACTTTACAGGTTAGTGATACTAATACAGTTTTCATCGTTTGGTGCAATTTCTGGTCTTGCGATTGGTTAAATTTCCTTTCGTATTCTTACGTTCGTAAGTAGTTGATGCACGAAATACGACTGTAAACCAATCTAGCTTATGTTCATTTACGCTGCTATTGAAGAATTCGTCTATTCGACAGAATATTTATGTAAAACCCCTACTTAAACGTTTAAAATTTAATGGAGTAGATTACGTTTCTATGTTACAGTAGTATATGGCATATACTTGTTCATAGGTGCAAGGAGGTTGGTATGTTCCACAATGAGCTGAAAATTCCCTCTCCCTACGCCGTTGTTTGACGTTCCTTGTAATATTATTGTTCTATATTGATGGAATTTAATAGCTTAACAGTTAAAAAATCTAGTCGAGTCGAGCGTAGTACAAAAACTACTGATAGCCACCAAAAACAAAAAATGGTCACTCAGAAGCACACCGATGTAATGCCGGACAAATGCGAGTGTGTTCATAGTACTTCATGTGTGTTTCTGTTTCTAGTAGCTATTAAATTACCTTACTAATAAGAAGCAATAAGGGAAAAATATAACGACAATGTTAGTGAACATTAATATCGCGTGAAAATACAAACTCACAAAAAAAAAAAAAAATGCAGGAATCGAACACGGTAACTCCTGTATCGTAGGTAGTCAGACATAACACTGAGCTACGACACCCTCCGACATCAAGCCTTTATCAATGTCCTTTCCACATGTATGCGCGGTGAACAAATGGAGAACACTTGGGATTTTATTTGTTGTTGAATTTGTGTATTTGGAAATTCGTGAGTTACATCATTATCTAAATTAGATACAGGTAACGCCACAACAGGATTAGGTTCGAATACTTGGGGTGTATTATAAGCAGTAACATGAGCTGCTGCCAAGAAGTCAAAAGGAGGATGGCAATGGCCAAGGGAGCTTGTAATAGAAAAAAAGAGCATTGTGTGCGGATCTCTGGAAAAATAACTAGGGAAAAGACTAGTGAAGTGCTCTGTGTGGAGTGTGGCATTGTGTGGAACAGAAACATGGACATTACGACGAAGTGATGCGAAGCGAATAGAAGCATTTGAAATGTGAATATGGAGAAGAATGGGACATGTGACGTGGACAGAATAAGAAATGAAGCTGTGTTGAAAAGAGTGGGAGAAAAAAGAATGATGTTTGAAACTGATCAGGAAGAGGAAAAGGAATTGGTTGGATCACTGGCTGAGAAGAATCTACCTACTGAAGGACGCACTGGAAGGAATGGTGAACGGGAGAAGAGTTCGGGACAGAAGAAAATATCATATGATACATGACGTTAAGACATATGGATTATAGGCTATGAGGAGACAAAAACGAAGGCAGAAAATAGGAAAGATTGGAGACAGCTGGGTTTGCAGTGAAAGACCTGTCCATGGGCAGAACACTGAATGAATGATATTCGATCCCAAGAACGTGTAAAGTATGCAATCTGTTTTATCTCTTTATATGATATGATGATATGATATATTTGATGTCAACATTTACAACCATGTAATGTGGACCTCACAATTTTATCTCTTTATATGTGCTACTGCTGTCGCCCAAAAATTGAGGGGAAACGGATGAAAAATAACGTTACTAATTACCTATAACTCACATTTTGCGATCTAGGACCTTGAAATTTGAAATATTAGTTAGAACAGGGTTTTCTTTACCTTCATTTTTTGTATAATGTTATGAATAATAGTTTTTATATTTGAAATTTTTCATTAAAAATTATGTACCTTTTTCTAAAAATTTGCTAAACCAATAAACCTAAAACTTTGCATATCTGTTACCAATGTCTAAAGTAACTTTTCCCTGCAACCAAATATTTTATTTAGGCTTTATATTATTTAAAAAATATATTAGGTATGACATTTATTTATTTATTTATTTATTTTTTCTAAATTTTGTAATGCATAAAACTCACAAATATTAACAAATCAAAATTTTTTTGCAGGGAATTATAGATAATACAGTTTTAAGCTTGTGTGCAAAATTTCATATTTTTACTCCTAATGATTGCAGAGAAGAAGATACATAAACTTTGAAAAATGTAAGTTACGGAAAACGACGATTAATGTTATAGTACTATTTGTCTACTACCTCGACTCATACAGTGCACTCAATGTTCTCAATATCCATAAGGAAGTAGTTAGCCACGACCTTCCTAGCACTGGTCGGATTGTTTGCCTGTCTAAATTCCAAGCAAATTTCTATAACACAAACTCCAAAATACCTCTGATTGAGGTTCTGGCTGATATGTATATCTATTATCAGGCAGTACATTTCACTTGACGATGTAGATGAAGAACAATTGTTTGCATCTGAAGTCTTATTATTGGAATATGCAGCTAATAGGCGATGTATGCATTGGAGAAAGAAAGGAACTGACCACCCTACCCCATTATCTCCTGGCCTAGTTGCTTCATGAGTGATGCCTTATGGGTATTACTTCTGAGGTTCAAACCTGTCTTCGGACATTTGACTAAACAACGAACTCCAAAATGACTACTGGAAGGGGAAGTGACACATTGCGCCGCGATGTGGTATTTAAATTTTAAAGACCACTTAGGTCTTCAGACAGGCAAAATATTTCAGTATTTAATACAGAAAAATATGTGCCATTTATTAAAGCAATAAAAGAAATCCATTTTTGTCGCAATTTCGCGTCTGTTTACCCTTATGGCGCATTTTCTTGTCAATATGCACGAGTTAATATTTCTTCTAATCTTGGATAAAATCATTTATAGTGGAAGTATTAACAGCGTGATGTTCTATAAATCGTTTCAACTCTTTATCCTCTCTTCTCTTTCTTCCCTCCCCTCCCCTCCCCCCGCCCTCTCATCTCCTCTAGTTTTTAGTCGGTTATTTAACGACACAGTGTCAACTACTAGGCTATTTAGTGTCGATGGGATTGATGATGGGGAGAAGAGACTTAGGATTCCTACAGATTACCTGGGGTTTGAGGTAAACCTCGGAAAAAATCCGACCAGAGATAATCGGCCCAAGCGGGAATTGGACCCACGCCCGAGCTCAACTACTGATCATCAAGGAAGCGCCTCAGCCGACCGAGCTACGCCGGTGGCCTATCTCCTCTAGTAAGAACGATGCTGCAGAGATATTATGTTCATAAAAATCCTAAATTAAATAAGTAAATACAAATATGTCATTATTTGCTAATTTTCGGATAATAGAGCTGGGTATTAATATTTGCATTATACAGTACATTCAAATACCGACAAGAGAACTGTTTAAAGCTTAGTCAGTTTAGTGCATGGAGTTTATGTTGTAGATATAACCTATTCAGTTTACGAACAGTACGAAAAATTGCGTACGTTATGAGCATTAGGGTGCAGTCATTATGTATTACTTTCGATATCATCTCAGAGACGTCTGACGTTCTGTAATTATTCGTGTTAGAATTCATTTCTTTAAATTGGAGATTTTTAAAAGCCCTTATCTTTTATGAATACGTTGATCTCATCAACAATACAAAATCAATTACTGTCACATGTAATAACTTTGATTTAGCGCGGCCAGTTCTTGGTTTGTGCAAACTAGGATAGCATATGAGCTCTACATCTAGCAGGCGCAAAATATTCGTAGAGTGGATAACTCAACCGTGTCTGTTCTACTTGTCATACATTGGTACAATATTGACATCTCTATTTATACGTGGTTTGTCGGCATTTTGATCTTCATTTTCTAGAGGCAAGCGTTTTTTTTTTGCCATTCAGTAATAGTATAAATGTCAAAGATGAGCCCCATGTTTTTACTAAGTACACTATTGAAATTGTTATTGTAAATCAAAATTCTGGTCTTTTTTTTATATTTTTGGAACAAGTATAATTTTCATCATTCATGTATAAATTGGGAAGAACTGTGACTGTATTTTGTGTAATTATGTAGTATTTCATAAAATTTCATATGCTCTACTTTTTATATCGTTCGCAAAGAAGAAGGTTTACCATTCAACTTCAAATAATTTTAAGAAGAATTATATCAAAGGGAGAGAAGTGTGTTAGTTTTTTAAATTTTGACATGGTCCAAGCCGACTGTTACTTAAATTTTGACATGGTCCAAGCCGAGTGTTACTGAAGGACCGCTAAACATAAAACAACGGAAAATAAATGAACATTTATCAACCTTCTATTCGGGCTCAATGTGTTGACATGTGTGTTCCTTGTCTTGTTTTTTCTCTGTATTGTGTTAAACAGATTTCTTGTGCCTTGCTTACCTCATGCTGAGTCTGTCCTGTGCTAGTGAACGTGTATTTTTTGTTGACAAATTGTTATAAGAATAAGGGTAGAACGGACCAAAGGACTCTTTCTTTGGTGGTTGTCTTGAAATTCTGATATAGTTGCAAATGTTTGTTTATCATCATTCGATGTACAGCAAAACGTATGTTAACCTCGCAGTTCTTTTCACAACTTGTGGAACTATGCATTTTATTATTTAAAAACACCAAATTACCTTGTAACGATGTTAAAACTGGTCCACAATAAACCAGGAACGAAAAAGAGAACGAGAGCGGAAATATTGTTAAAATAAATGTATTTGAATGTGAGCAGTCACAATTAATTTTCACGTTCCCGTTCCCGGACGGTAAGCTTCTCGTTAATTGTGAATGTTCACATTTAAATATATTTATTTGAACAATATGTCCGTTCTGTTCACGTTGTCGTTTCCGTTTCCGTTCCGGTTTATTGTGGACCAGCATTAACCTGTTTGTACTTATGTGAAATTAAGAAACACCCGTTTCTGCGTTATAATTTTCACTTTTTTTTTTTTTTTTTTTTTCCAAATATAAGTGAACAATCTAATCCTTTCAGTTGCAATGGTTTTGATTTTTCTCTTTGAGTCTTTAAAGTGTGTTATACTGTATTAGTGGGATTCGTATATTTAAGAATATTGCTTTAAATATACATGGTGTTAAAAAGTATCCAATATTTTAGGAGATGCTAGTATGCATCAAAACAAGGAACGTGGGTCCTACAACACGTACTTTCTGAGCTCTGAACACCTGTTCATAGGAGGTGCTATGACTATGCATTTCTCTACCCTTCGTCGTAAAGAATCACGCACTCTTTGAAATTTGTTTTAATACGTTAATAAGAAAGTCCTGATAACGATCCCCAGTTAATCTCTTTGGTATATAGCACTATGGCCCTATTAATCTATCACCAAGAATGCCTGCCCATAGGTTGATAGAGAATCGGTGCTGATGTCTTGTTTCTTCAACTTCATGGGGGATTTTCATCAGCCCACACATGCTGATTACAAAATTCACAACACCATCTCTGCTGAACCCCGCTCATATCTGCAACCAGACTTTTGTTTTCAGTGACGTAACAGTATTCCATGCCAGGGTGTCAACTACAGTATGATTATCTGGTAATCTGCTGTATTGTAGGACAGAGAAATGCATTGCCATGAAAGAACGTCACATTGAGCATCTCCTATAAGCAAGTGTTCAGATCTCAGAAAGTATGTGTTGTAGGACCCATCCTAGGCAGTGCCAAAATTTTCCGCCCCGGAACTTCCACAAACAGTTCCTGAGCAGCTATTGTACAGGTCATGTTTAGTTTAAATTAGTTTTAAATGAAATGTTACAATTCAGAAAACAATAAATTACTGGAATTAAAATACATGCATCTTACTTGTGAATTATTATTACTGTATTTCCTGCGAACTTTCTTCACAGAGATAGCATTGATGATGTCATCAAAGTCGATCTCACGAAGCATATCAGACTGGATACAAAGAAACATATTCAAAGTTATTCATTGTTGAAAAATTGATTTTGTGAAAGGCAGTCTGTGGTTTAGGCTATTTTTAAGCATTGATTTTGTTGGCGGTATAAAATTATTACGAGTATTTTTCTTACTTCGATAGGAAGTATATAAAGTAAATTGAAAAATAAACTCAAAATCTTTGCGGAATAGGCTAAACCTTTCATATCAAATTGTATAGTGCACATGCTGAAAAGAGATTAAATAGTATTGCTGATGGTACATTATATTAGAAATGTAAATGAGAGTTGTGGTTACTATTCATAGCGATAATAATAAACACATCCAATTTGATTTTCAACAGTGCATTCTTGTTTATACAAGCAGATCCATAGTATAATAACGTGATACCGGCATTACAATATAACTATGTAGCTGCACACTTTCCTTTTACTCTCACTACGACCGCGACAATGCGATAACAAAACAATATCTGAGTTCTACAAGGTGTTCAAGAACAAATTTCGAAAAATACGAACCAATAAATGTTTTAAGAACAAATTTCACAGTAAAATGAAAATGAAAAGAAAAAGGAAAGAAAAAAGGAAACGAGAGCAGAAAATGCTGCCCCCTTGGAAATTGCCGCTTTAGGCAACTGCCTAGGTTGCCTAGGCCTAAATCCGACACTATATACGTATGTATAAATAACGTAATTATTTTGTGTGATATATACAGTATATATCGAGCAGTATTTTATTAACTTGTTCAATAGATATATATATATATATATATATATATATATATATCATCATGTGATGACGCAGAATATCTGCGTGGAAATATCATATGTACTTCGGTACATCAAAATATATATGATATGCGTAATAAATCACTTTGTGATTTAAAGACGGCGCCCATACCGTCGGATCCCGGCCAAACAGTCACTCATCTGAGTGCACCTCAACACATGTATGGACTTCGGTCCTGCGTTCATAGACATCTATGACGTAGTGCAGAGGGCGGCCACTAGAGGGAACCCAAGAGATGGAGCTTAATCTGAGACGATTCTAAACGGCGTCGGGATTGTATCCGGCGTGGCTTAGTGGATAAAGCGTCAGCACGTAGAGCTGAAAACCCGGGTTCAAATCCCGGCGCCGGAGAGAATTTTTCTCCGTTCCATCTCTCTTTCATCATTGTTCAATAGAGTTTAGAGCTTTATGTTTGGGCCAGTTACATTGTTCTTCTGGTCAGATCTTTCACTGCTGTCACACAGGGATATCAGATTTCAGGTATTCCATAATATTTTCAACTTCGACTCTTATAGCGGTTAAGTTGTGCAGCTAAAATTGTATTAAGTAGTATAGCAGAAATTCTGGCATTTCCGGTTAATAATGAAGTTGCACAAGTAATCAACTTGCAAAGAAAAGCCCATAGGTATGGTCTATAATATAATGGAGAGTCACCTCTTCAATGAGAATGCGAGCAACTAAGGTGGATAGACATGTTAGGGGTAGTAAACGTCTCGGGTTTCAATGCGTTTACAGTAAATTAACTGGTAGGTCAAGTAATGTTGCAACCAGAACGGCAATATTAAATAAATTGCGACAGGTCAGTATCCAATAATTCATCGTAGCGAAATAGACATGCTTGGTGTACGTACACATAACAGCTACATGTTGTACGATCACTGCCGACAAGGGCACCTGTGTTTTTGTTTGATCACTCCTCATGAGGTAACCCGTTCGTGTACGCGGTACGTATCCATTCAGGTTTTATCGAACAGTTTTGCGGTGCGGTGTGGAGCGGAATGCAGGGAAATGCAGCGAGGGGGCTTTTTATGCGGGTGAAAGGGACGAGTGGTTAGGTTAACCCGCGGGAATATTCGCGTACAACCAGCTACAAATGGGGCGGATTTGCGAAACCGGTAACTTGACGTTCGCTGAAGACCATCCATTGAAGTAAACCTAACGCTTATGACTATAGTAGTTTAAACCCGATTGGTAAACGTTCAGCGATAATTAATGATGGTTCTGACTTGATACAATCCTGTCGTCTCACTAGATTAGAATTTCTACAGACGTGAATAACTTGTAGATACGAGAATACGAACCTTGACTTTCCTTGTAATAAGTAGGAGCCATAATTATAAACATGTCACTTTATGGACTTCGTGGCCTCTCTGGCTGTTGTCTGGAGTTCGATCTGCTACATACGGTGACGAACTCTCTTTGGTGTGGAATGTTTTTCCATATTCTGTTATCTTCGAATCTGAATTAACTGCACCTATGTAGATAGCTTAGGGGCAAGATTAAAATAAGTACAGTCGTGTAGAGTTTAACCAGGTCACTTAGTTTTACTTGGAATAGCATATACGATATATGTGTGTGTGTGATTTCGACGACCAGATCATATTACTATGTGTATAATAATCTAGACACCTTTATCTGCAGAGACTCCGGTTGCATGTAAGTTTTAAGAATGGGTTATATTTTTAAATTATCACTTTTTTAATAGAAACTCGATATAAATGATAAAGAAATTGTAATTATTGGGTCATTCCACGTCAATTAATCCAGACCATGTCACCAACCGTTTCCAATTATGCTAAGACTTTGCGTATGTGTTACGTACTTCAGTGAATGACTTCTTTTAAAATTGTATTGAAATCCGTGAAGTCCTTGAAGCAGAAAATAGTAATATTGTTACGAATGTAGTCGCATATCAGCAGTTGAAAAAATGACAAATAACTCCACAGTTTCCAATGTAATCATTGGATTTTATTAAAGTTACTCTGAGATTTATATTGGATATTAAAAAAATCGCACATTGAAATTACTATGACGCTTTTACCTTCTTTAGAATTTTTTTTTGTCTTTATTGAAAATGATTTTTTCCCCCAAATTTTCCTATTTTTTTCCACTCCTTAGAAAATGCTGATAATTATGTAAAGTAATGAGAATTTTTTTAGTAGGTTATTTTACGACGCTTTGTCAATATCTTGGGTTATTTAGCGTCTGAATGAGATGAAGGTGATAATGCCGGTGAAATGAGTCCGGGGTCCAGCACCGAAAGTTACCCAGCGTTTGCTCATATTGGGTTGAGGGAAAACCCCGGAAAAAAACCTCAACCAGGTAACTTGCCCCGACCAGGAATCGAACCCGGGCCACCTGGTTTCGCGGCCAGACGCGCTGACCATTACTCCACAGATGTGGACAAAGTAATGAGTTATATCTGTAGACAAAAAATTATACTGGGGAAATGATAACTTACTTTTTGGCAGGGTTTAAGCTAGAAAATAAATAATTGTCGCAAAAATGCACAAATGAAAAATTATATTTGTGCAAATTGCGAAATGGTTGTGCAATATTATGACTAATTGTGCAGAAAGATAAGATTAATAAAGTATGCAGAAACAAAAAGTTACGTAATTCGTTTCTTGGAGTTTTATTACTCTCAATCCATCTCAACACACTCTAGATACACTTACAGTATGTAAGTAAATCATTAGATGTAGGTATGTTTAGAATCAATTACTGCTGAATTTACATCACATTAGAATACATTATTTTATGGGCACTCTAAACATTGAAATTCTTTACTAGTAGGCTCTTCAAGATTTATTTTTAACAGAATGCTAACTCTTTTTACCGAAAGACTGTTTCTAATTCCAGTTTTTACAAGATTCATGCAACTACTCGTAAATCCTTGCTCACAATTTATATAGTATGCGATGGAATTATATAAATCAATTAGAAGAAAGTGTTCACTTAACTTACATGAATTGCACCAACTCTTTGAAATCAATTCCTGAACATCTATTGCTCAAAATCCTTTTAGAACATTGGCCATGCCATTAGCATTTTCATTTAAATTCAGATTAGTTCAAACACATCTCTGATTTCATTTTCTCCATTACCATCTTCGTTTCTGAAGTGCAATGTGGTTGTCGCATTTTTGCACATTTACATTCAAAGTTTGTTGCAATTTTAAAAGTCGAGTAGCAAAATGCCACATACGGCTGTGGCTTAAACTCTGCTCTTTGACAGAGAAATGTAGAAGTGTAAGGCTCATTTCTCAAAATGTGAAGAAAATTTTACTTCTAACAACTGAGACAATTTAACTTCAATTCTCTTGTAAAAAGCTTGGTTTAAAGTATAGATCCTTCCTATGGCTGTGCTGACGTCAATTTGGCACAAAATGTTTGAAAAATGGAACTTCACAACTGTTATTGTCAGGCCAATAACATGATGGAGAGAGCCCATGTGGATGCATGAATTATATTGTAGCATCACCTTCTTCACAATCAACTTTTCAATAAAACCCACATAGCACAAAGATTCATACACGCTAGCAACATAAAAATTTGGATTCACAACATGTTTAATTATGTCAAAGACCACACTGTAGTCCGTGTCAGAACTTAATCGCTTTGCTCCAATTTCATATGCAGACAAAGGCAAAAATTGATGCATGCACGCAAGTCCCAGGATTGGTTTTTGCATTATCAAACCATTCAGTGAAATTATTTCGGACTTCAACCATTTCCTGGTTTGTTACAAAAACACAGTAATCTCCTTGGGATTCTTCTTACAAAAGTTGAACACTTGTGATGCAGTGGTTATTTGTTCATTTTATGACCTTTGTAAACTGGCTTTGGTAACCATTCTTTTCAAAGTAACCCCAATTCCATCACAAGAAGATTTTCCATGGATAGTAGCAAAAAATGACCATTTACATTTCATACCAAAGTCTGCTTCATGATTACATATATTAAATTCTTGCGGTTCTTGTACTGAGCAGGGCAACAATATGAGAAATATTCTACAGTTCTAACATGTGAAAGAGAGAGCTCTGTTTTCAAGAAACTGATTATGACCTTTTAGTTTGGTAAACGAAAGATACATCATGACCCATGCCATCAGAAATTAGGCACAAGCACTTTGAATAAAGTCTTTCATCTTTCTTGTAATATACTACTGGAACATGAAGTGTACAGATGCCTGTGTTCAATGAAACCCTTGGACCTCGTCTTGAGTTACAAAACTGTAATTTTTATGAAATCCAATAAAATGATAGCTGATTCATTATGCAGGTTCTCTTCTAACATTTTCAAGTATATAAATGAATGTGGAATGAGTTTCTCAATTTTTTGTATCATAAAATTCAGAGAAAGTGTTTACTTCAACAACCATATTTACTCTATCTGTTGCTGCTCATTACCTGTACTGGATTGGGTCATCAGGCTCAAAGTCACGTGGTAATTGTTGGCAAATTCTGTTATATATGTCACGAGTCATTAGTTTAATCAGATCATAGGAAGTTCCTTTCATATGAATACTTTCCAGAAGCAACTGAACATTCTGGTAGCTCATACACACAGACAACATGTGTACCTGAGGATCCTGCAAGCACACTCTCTTTAGGTCTGAGGATTGCAAATTTAGATAAACCTGTCTTGTGAGGGAATGTTATCTTGAACAAAGAATGCAACTCTGGACAGATTGCTTAAAACAAGCCGTTCTTGTTTATAAACATTTTGACTTGTGCTTACTTTGCCTTGTGCTTACTTTGCCTTTCATTTCGGTCATTTTTCTTGAATTGTCATTATACAAGTAAAAATCAATCACTTTCTTGGTTCTCTCTTCTGATAGCTTCTTCCCCTTCCTTGGTTCGGGCAATGGTAGAATTACCTTTCTCAATCACAAGTGCACGTGCCTGGCGTAATCTTATACTCAGAAAGACAAACATTTGACTTGAATTGTCATTGTACAAGTAAAAATCAATCACTTTCTTGGTTGTCTCTTCTGATAGCTTCTTACCTTTCCTTGGTTCGGGCAATGGTAGAATTACCTTTCTCAATCACAAGTGCACGTGCCTGGCGTAATCTTATACTCAGAAAGACAAACATTTGACTGACTTTACTTCCAGGCAACGACAGTGTACCAGTGTAAGTAGTTGGATTCCTTCACGGATGTTGACACGTTAAATTTATCTTTAATTTGCCTCATTAACTCATCAAAATGGTGTACTTTTTCTTGCACGTTCTCTTCTGTTGTCTCAAGTTCTGGTTCGGTTGTTAATTCAGTGTCATAAATTTTATTGATTTTACTTTGAAGTGCTTGTTCTGCTGATTGAAACTTTCGCTTAGCTGCAATTGATCGGCTGTGCCTAGAAACTGAGAGCAGTTGTATAGGGTATATGTCTAACTGAAGAAAACTGGTGTTCAGTCTACTTGGTGTTTCTTGAATCAAATCTGTACACTCAGTAATTTATTCATCAGGAGAAGATGATGTGTTTTGAGTTGTGAGTGTGCTACGAATTCCACACAAGCGTTTCCTACACGTTGGACAGAGCTACTCCCCAGGAGTCACAGCTAGTCCACTGGCCCACAATTCCTTTGCTTCTTTCAAGTTATTTGACGTAAGACTGATTTAATTGGACGCTTGTGAATGTTGAAAATGTCACAGCATAATCTTTGATGGAGTGCGAAACGGTGTAGATATTTGTCTATGTGTTTTGAACAAATAGCGGAGTTATGTAGAGGTATGGATTGGATATGACTACGCCAGAGTATAAGTTCCCGTTCTTTGTGTGTCAATGTATTCAATACCTTCAAACCGCCACTGCATTCTTCCCCAAGAAAGCTTTCCAGAATGCAAGAGCAACTGCTACCTTCAATCTTATTTACCCAGAAGTGAACAAACAAGCAGATATTGTAATGATTAAAATTTAAAAACAAAATTATTACAGTATTAAAACACATTAAAAATCATGTTTAGACCATGATTTTTCAGGACGTGCGTTCCTATCTTGAGTGGTCATCTGTAATTAGGGTGACCAGATTCACATGGATAAAAAAGAGGACACAAAGCTTACAAAACGAGGACATTGTTAAAAAAAGAGGACAGAAAAAATGTACTTAGATTTAGGTTAGCCCTATATTATACTTTAAATTACGTCAATATCTATTTTATTACAAAATATTTACAGTACAGATTTAGGCTTGTATCATATTAAAAGTATGTTAATATCTATTTTATTACAAAATAATTATCAAAAAACTTAATGATTTTACAGTTAGCTATATATGAAAGTCATGGAAGCTGTAATAAAATTATTAAAGAGAACAGAAAATATCCACAGTATTTAGATTTACATTCGCACCTCGATTTACTAGGTACCCTCTGACCAACGACCATAACAAGGAGGAGCAGGAGGAGTTATGTTCCTTGGCAGAGAGTATGTTCCGTCGATGCTGCTGCCATCTATAGGAACATTATTTGTAAAGGCGTCACTGCAGTGGCGTCAAAGCACATAATTTCAAGATATCAGGCATACAAGTTACAAAAAGGAGGACATTTCTTGATTTTTTTTAATCCGCCCGGACCCCGGACAAAGGTCTAAAAAGGAGGACATGTCCGGATAAAAGAGGACGTCTGGTCGCCTATCTGTAATTAAATAATCTCTTGATATAATGTTACTCAAAATTTACAATGTTTAAATTGAAGTATAATGTATATAAAATTAAAAACGGCCATAATACAGAATTAATACTTACGATTAATCAGCTGATGTTCGGTGATTATGGGTTGGTGACTCAATGCGACGTATTAAAATTAACAGCGGTGGCGTGTATTATGACTGCGCTGGTCAAATTGAAACTTAATATACAGATCAGTGAGAATGTTACTATCAATTGGAGCTTTATTATTATTATTATTATTATTATTATTATTATTACTTACTTACTTAAAAATGGCTTTTAAGGAACCCGAAGGTTCATTGCCGCCCTCACATAAGCCCGCCATCGGTCCCTATCCTGTGCAAGATTAATCCAGTCCTTATCATCATATCCCACCTCCCTCAAATCCATTTTTATGTTATCCTCCCATCTACGTCTCGGCCTCCCCAAAGGTCTTTTTCCCTCCGGTCTATATGCATTCCTGGATTCGCCCATACGTGCTACATGCCCTGCCCATCGCAAACGTCTGGATTTAATGCCCCTAATTATGTCAGGTGAAGAATAAAATGCATGCAGTTCCACGTTGTGTAACTTTCTCCATTCTCCTGTAACTTCATCCCTCTTAGCCCCAAATATTTTCCTAAGAACCTTATTCTCAGACACCCTTAACCTATGTTCCTCTCTCAGAGTGAGAGTCCAAGTTTCACAACCATACAGAACAACCGGTAATATAACTGTTTTATAAATTCTAACTTTCAGATTTTTTGACAGCAGACTAGATGATAAAAGCTTCTCAACCAAATAATAACACGCATTTCCCATATTTATTCTGCGTTTAATTTCCTCCCGAGTGTCATTTATATTTGTTACTGTTGCTCCAAGATATTTGAATTTTTCCACCCCTTCGAAGGATAAATCTCCATTTTTATATTTCCGTTTCGTACAATATTCTGGTCACGAGACATAATCATATACTTTGTCTTTTCGGGATTTACATCCAAACCGATCGCTTTACTTGCTTCAAGTAAAATTTCCGTGTTTTCCCTAATCGTTTGTGGATTTTCTCCTAATATATTCACGTCATCCGCATAGACAAGCAGCTGATGCAACCCGTTCAATTCCAAACCCTGCCTGTTATCCTGAACTTTCCTAATGGCATATTCTAAAGCGAAGTTAAAAAGTAAAGGTGATAGTGCATCTCCCTGCTTTAGCCCGCAGTGAATTGGAAAAGCATCAGATAGAAACTGACCTATACGGATTCTGCTGTATGTTTTACTGAGACACATTTTAATTAATGGAACTAGTTTCTTGGGAATACCAAATTCAATAAGAATATCATATAATACTTCCCTCTTAACCCAGTCATATGCCTTTTTGAAATCTATTGATAACTGATGTACTGTACCCTTATACTCCCATTTTTTCTCCATTACCTGTCGAATACAAAAAATCTGATCAATAGTCGATCTATTACGCCTAAAACCACACTGATGATCCCCAATAATTTCATCTACGTACGGGGTTAATCTTCTCAAAAGAATATTGGACAAAATTTTGTACGACGTCAACAAAAGTGATCCTATTCCTCGAAAGTTACCACAGTTGGTTTTGTCCCCCTTCTTAAAAATAGGTACAATTATGGCTCCTTCCATTGTTCTGGTACAATTTCCTTTTCTCAAATAGCAAGTACAAGTTTATAAATTTCGCTATATAATGGACTTCCACCCTCTTGTATTAATTCTGCTGGAATTTGATCGATACCTGGAGACTTGTAGTTTCAGATTGTTGGGTTTGAACTGAATGTTCGTTGTTCGAAAAGGTGCCCATAATCATCATCATCATCATCGTCAGGAGATGAATCGTCAGATGAATATGACACTGCATGTGGTTTTCGCAATGTTAAATAGAGTGATCCTGTTTCTTTAAATTCATTCATTCATTCATTCATTCATTCATTCATTCATTCATTCATTCATTCATTTATTTTATTCCATAGATCTTACATGAGCAATGAAGCTTTAAGATGTGGAACATGTCAACATTTTACAATATTACAATTACAATTTTTACAAATTTTTATAGTTTTACAATTTAGTAATTTTCTACAATTTTTACAATTTTGTACAATTTTTTTACATTTTTTTTTACATTTTGGCGAGATGTAGTGAGATGAGATGAGGTCCGAGGATTCGCCAAAATATTACCCGGCATTTGCCTTTTCGGTGGGGGAAACCTCGGAAAAACCCAACCAGGTAATCAAATCAAAGGGGTTGATGCCAAGGACTCGCCATAGACCATCCGGCTTCAGTCCCACGGCTGGGGAAAACCTCCGAAGAAACCAAAGTCCAAAGGGGGATCCAACCCAAGCCCGAACGCAGCTCCGGATCAGCAGCCCAGCGAGTCTGTCGACTGAGCAACATCGATGGCTCTACTAAAAGTATACAATACATAGCCAATCAGATTATTAAATTTACAAACGCAAACGATCATTCATAAGTTGAGCTATATTATAATACAAAACAATTTAATTAAATTTAAGGCATAAACAATTCAACCAGTTGTGATATACAGACATTGATAATACATATCATGCAAACTACTTCAAATTACAAACACAAACAATTTATCAGTAGAGCTATATAGATTACTATTCAATTTAAAGCATATACAATTCATCGGCCAAATCTATACAAATATATACAATACAAAGTAGCATACTTTCATTAAGCTATACAAATTTGTGCAATTAATATCAAGTAGATTAATTCAATTTATAATCATAAACAATTCATCAGTTGAGCTATACATATTACCATTCAATTTACAGTAGGTCTATATACAATACATCAGTAGAGCTACACAGACTAGTAATCATTTTAAGAACATATACAATTCATCAGCCAAACTATACAAACATATACAATCAAATTAGTATTTTCGTTAAGCTATACTATTCATATGAAGTAGATTATTTCAATTTATAAGCTTAAACAATTCATCAGTAGACCTATACAGTATACTATTCAATTTACAGTACATACAATTCATCAGTTATGCTAAACAAAAAATACAATACATAGTAAACAGATTAAGTCACTATAAAAACATATTTTAGTTGAGCTATATAAAATTGTACATGTCATTTAAGTAGAATAATTCAATTCACAAGCATAAACAATTCATCAATTGTGTAGAAGGTATGAGTATGTAGAAATTTGGTTAATTCTTTTCTGAACCTTTTCTCGTTGTTCTTCAAATCTTTAAGATAATTAGGCAGTGCATTGAAGACTGTTATATATGAATAGCGAACTCCTTTTTTAAAACAGCTTAGACTAACAGAGGGTAGATGAAGATCTGATTTATGTCTTGTATTAAAATGATGAATGTCTTGATTAGTACTGAATTTATCTTGGTTCTTAAAGCTCGGAAACTGTACAATGCATGGGAAAGGGGAATGAGTGATACCATGAAAATTGTGTTGGAGCTGAGAGTAAGAAGAGATTTATTTGTAGAAGTTGTTCATTGAATAATTAAAACAGGACATTTGTTTCCTGTGATGAAGAATTAGTATTAAATATACTAGGTGAGCCATAAGTATGATTGGAAAACTTGTGAGCGTGCTCCGGGATAAAAAAAATAACAATTTCTTATATGAAAATTTGATGGAAATAGTGATTTTCGTTTTCATAAGCATCTGATCATATTATTGTGTTGTTTTTGTTTTGATTTTGTACGAGTGTCTGTTTACAAACAACACAGTAACAAGACAGTAGTACATTGTTTTTTGTTTTGATTGGACGCGGTGGTCCAGTGCCTTGGCACCCAGATCACCCGACTTCACCACATTAGATTTTTACGTTTGGGGTCACTTGAAGGCTGTCGTCTATTCAACACCAGTGAATAATGCAGAGGAGCTATTGCAACGTGTTGAAAATGCATGCCAAGTGATCAGTGATGACAACATGGTGTTTGAGCGAACTCGCCAGTCGTATGTACTTCGTGCTCAGGCATGTGAAACGATGGAGGGGGGACACACTGAACGCCTTTTGTAAACGTTAAATAACAAGTTTCTCAACATGTACTTGTGACACAACGAAAAAAGAACAAGAAGAAAGTATGGCCATTTCTCCAATAAATAAGCATTTTCCGTCAAATTTTCATGTAAGGAATTGTTCTTATTTTTGATCCAATAGCACGCTCACGCGTTTTCCAAACATACTTAGGACTCACTCTGTATAATTTGTCTGGATCTGAATCTTCATAAGTATTTTATTGTACAAGTTTACGAATAAAAATGAAAAGTAAGAATGTTTCCATTCGCCCTTCTTGATGACCCTATTCACCCTGGCTGCTTAGGGTGAAAAGGGTCATGCAGTACTTTGTTTAATTTCTAAATATGCTAAATTGTTGCAGAGTTAATTCTAATATAGACATTTAAAAGTGTAGCTGAAACTTCAATCTTTCTGATGAAGTATCACACTTTAGGTTTAATGTTAAGTTATGTGAGTTATTAGAGTAAATATGAATTTTGATCCTATTCACCCTTGCTTACCCTATAAATGGCTCAGCAGTTTGTATTTCAATTTCGTCCCGATCATTTCTATTTGGCCTATGTACATTTAATAGTTGCGCAAAATAGTTTTTCCATCTGTTTAGGATTGATGGAGAGTCTGCAAGCAAGTCACCATTCTCATCCTTGATCACGTTTACCCTTGGCTGATGTCCGTTCTTAAATTCCTTTATACCCTTATATAAATCTCGAATGTTTTTATTCTTACTATTTGTTTGTACCTCATTCAGTTTTTCCTTCAAGTAACCTCTCTTTTTATTCCTAAGTGTACGACTTGCTTCCCGTCTTTCATTGAAATAATTATCTCTCTTCTCCTCAACTGGATCCTGTAAGAATTTCAATTTTGCCTGCTTCCTTCTTTCTACTACCATACAACAATCTTCATCAAACCACGGTTTCTTTTTCTTAGTTTCATAATAACCTATGCTCTGTTCAGCTGCAATTTTGATACTATCTCTGATATTTTCCCACACGCTGTTAACATCTAATTCTTTCTCAGCTTCGTCGGAACTTTCTAAAGTGGCAATCCTATTCGAAATTTCGACCTGATAATTTTGCTTAGTTTCCTCGTCCTTTAATTTCGGAATATTGAATCTTCTAATATTAACTTGTTGCTCTACTCGCTTGACTATGATAGCCTTTCTCTTAATTCTCCAATTACCAGATAATGGTCAGAATTACAATGTGCACCCCTGAAAGTTCGAATGTCTACTATACTAGTGTGTGTCCGTTTAACTATCAAGATGTGATCTATTTGGTTGTGTGTCAATCCATCTGGAGAAGTCCAAGTATATTTATGTATATCCTTATGGGGGAATGTTGTACTTTTGACAATTACATTTTTCGATGTGGCAAAATTGACTAATCTAACTCCATTGTCACTACTAGTTACGTGTAGGCTCTCTTTTCCAATAGTTGGTCTAAAAATATCCTCCCGTCCTACTTTAGCGTTGAAATCCCCTAATAAAATTTTCATGTGATATCCAGGTAACTGATCAAAAGTATGTTCCAATTCCTCATAGAAGCTATCCTTTATATGGTCGTCTTTCTCTTCTGTAGGGGCGTGAGCATTTATAACTATGATGTCGCACCATCTACCCTTAAGTACTAAATATGATAACCTGTCACTGATAAATTCGACCTTTTTTACTGCTGATTTTATTCTTTTATGAACAAAGAATCCTGTTCCTAATTGGTGATTATCGTTTCCTTCCCCATAATACAACAAGTAATCTCCTATTTGTGATATGCCATTCCCATCTAACCTAACCTCTTGTACTCCCACGAAGTCTATTCTATATCTAGCTAGTTCTTTTGCTACTAATGTTACCCCTCCTGTTCTATAAAGACTAGTTGCGTTCCAAGTGCCAAATCTCAAAACCTTATTCCTTTGCTGTGGTCGTGCCAGAGAATCAGTCCTATTCCCAGCTTATTGTAGGGATTCGTAACAAGCTGTTTTTTTACGGTGATGGGTTGTTAGCCCTTCGCCCAACCTCCAAGCTGGAGGACCACCCCTTATCGGCTGTCCACGACTGCTTATTCAATATATTCACAGCTACCCTCCATGTCTGGAGGCCGTCTCCTCTATCCGCAACCTGAGGACGCGCCATGCCGTGGTGATAGGGACCCACAATACATGGATTATTATTATTATTATTATTATTATTATTATTATTATTATTATTATTATTCGTAATTTTGTCTTTATAAATCTCTATACATTTAAGAATATTTAAAGTTTGACTTTTGCTTTGTATATGCAGGATAGTCATGTCTGATTCTATATTCGTAAAGAAATGTTGATTATGATTATTATAAATATGTTCGTTAAATGCTGAATGAACATCATTATTGTGTGAAATTTGTCTATGTTGTTTATATCTTGTAACAAATGTTCTGCTAGTTTGACCTATATAAGCGGCTTTGGTATCGGGAAATTCATATTTCAATTTGTAAACACCTGAAGTATTAAATTTATTAAGTTCTGGTCCAAAATATTATATACTCTTTTTTATAATTTATTATCTGTTCTGTACGCTATATCATATTTAAATTTCTTGAACGTATTTGTAATTATAGCCTATACGTGAAACTATTAGCACAGTCTAGTTTATACAGTCACGATGCTCAATATGTAATAAATATGCCTCCATAGATAGTTGCTAACCACTAGGATCGCTACTATTGCCTCATTACAGACAATGCGAAATAGTACCTCCACTGTCTACTGTTTCTAGAAACCTCATCAACTCAAGCTTTGTGCTGTGTATACTAGGCTGTGCTATTACTAAGGAGCGGATTCCTATGTAATTAAATATTCTTTTAGCGTGTGATAAAACACAATTAACAAAGTTACAAATTCCGAACAAGAAGTTTCAAGTTTAAAACCCGAATTTTATTTCACATAAAAACACATATTTTCACAAAAAAAGAAAAAAAAAAGTAAATACATATTTTCAGGAAATCTATTATAAACACATAAATCTTAGAGTTTTTTACTTAAATATTTTTTTACAAGAACTTTTAAATATTTAAAAACTAAATCAACTATATCACTGAGAAGTACGTTATTTTGTTTAAGAATACTTGGTTGCTTCGTGTTTCTACGCGCTGTTTGGTGTATCCGTGATCCATTTTCGTAATAGTATCGCCTCAAGTTGTGAGAAGTGCTAGGCAGCATATAAATGTTTTTATTAGAGAATAAATTAACATGGACAAACCAGGTGGCCCGAGTTCGAATCCCGGTCGGGGCAAGTTACCTGGTTGAGGTTTTTTCCGGGGTTTTCCCTCAACCCAATACGAGCAAATGCTGGGTAACTTTCGGTGCTGGACCCCGGACTCATTTCATAGGCATTATCACCTTCATATCATTCAGACAATAAATAACCTAGATGTTGATACAGCGTCGTAAAATAACCAAATAAAAAAAAACATGGACAAGGAGGAGAGATCTTGGAATCATAATTAGGAATGTTTATTGTTGCTGAAGATGATTTCATTCCACGCTTTGTTTGTGAAACACAACAGATAAGAGCTCGGGTATGAACATTATTTAATTTAAACAAATCTCTCGCCTCTCGCTCATGTCTATCAAGTAAGGCAATATATCTTGTTGTGATTCCCTGTTATCGGGCTTCGTCAATCGATATCCATCAAGATATACTGAAAGATGGTTATTTAAAAACGATTTGTCTTTTCTATCAGCAAATCTAAGCTTTTTGTGTGACACCATAAAAAAACTCGAAACATCCACAAACTTGTTGTCTGAAACAGTTAGGGAGGTGCGTGCCGTGGGAATTAAACTAGACTCGCTACCAGGTTCAGAAGTACAAGTACTAACGGACAAATACCAGAATGTGTTTGTGAAAAACAGCGGATATAAAAAAAATGTGTAAAGTTGCTCAAGTGTTGGAGGATGCGCCTGTAGGTGAAATTGCCGATGTGTTTGTGACATTCATCTCTTTAAATATGCACGTCTGACATCCTGTGATGTGGAAAGATCGTTTTCACAGTATAAGTCGTTGTTCAGAGATAATCGGCATGCATTTGGAGATGACCTTTGTTGTTCACTGCAATTCTCGGCCAACTACTAGCACTCAAGTGTGGTTGGTGAGTACCTAGTAACATTTTTTTTTCGCAAGCTAAGTAAAGTATTTTTGTCATATTAAAAAAAATATTTTTAGCAAATATTTGCTTACTTTTTAGCACATAAAAATAAATATATTTAAATTTTTTAGCACATAAAAATCCGCTCCCTGGCTATTACAATAAGTGAATGTAAATTTTTCTTTGCTTTCTTTTGTTTGCGATAGTGTACTATTGTCTTTAATGTTTTTATTTTATTTTGTGCATTTTATTAAATTATCTACTATTTTATTGTATCCATTTTCGGAAATAATGGTTTAAATCAGCGTTTCTCAAACTTTTTTGAAGTGGGGACCATTTTTTTAAGTCAGGACAGTTCCGCGGACCACCTTACTCTTGTTCCCTTCGAAAGCAAATTTATCATTTTTGTAGCATACTTTAATACTAGTATAGCCTATTTATATTTTAAAACATAATTAATTAAAATTGATTTAATTCATTTAATTTTATGTTACTATTAACTAATAAAGTTAATGTTAATAGAAAAAAATTCATTTTCGTTTTTTAATAAATCAAGGCTGTTAAGAGTTTGGATAATCTTTAACTTATTAACTAAGCAAAATAAATGTTGGTGCTCACATTAATAAGATGGAAGAGCCTGCCTATTCTTGCACAGTTGTTCTACTGTATATTAGGATGTATGCTGGTAAGCTTAAGTCGGAGATCGTCACATACATCGAGTCGATTTCGGTACTTTGTTTTTATTAGAGTTAGTGATGAAAACCCTTTCTCACATAGATACGTGAAAGCAAACTGAATTATAATCTGTAAAGCACCATTGTACAGTTCACTATAGGCTATTCTCTTTTCACTTACGATGAGGTCCAGAAATTAACCATACCTTCTGCTTGGAATTTCATTTTTAGTCCGGTGTCATTCGAGAGTTCAATTAACTGTTCTCATTCACTCAATAAAAATTTGTTATTTTCAATATCGCAATGAAAGGGATCACGAACCCCTAGAAAATTCGTCATATTTACTTGTAAAATCAGTTTCAAATTGTGACCTCAGAGTTTCGAGATGCGAACATATGTCATTGCATAATTCTTTTCCAATAACGTAATCATTATCAACCAAGAAAGACTCCAGGGTTGGAAATAGCGAAAAAAACCTCTGTTTTACGGAACTGACCACAAACCAAGTTTCCTCTCGAGTACCTTTATTTTCTCATGCGCATTGAGAACAGTTAAAAAATTACCTTGTAGAGAGAGATTTAGTTCGTTTAGTTTTGAGAATACAGTAGCGGGCAAAAGTTTAGAGCACCCCTGTTTAAAAAGGTATTATTTAACATTATTGCAACACAATTTTTTATGGGCAATTGTGAGATTGTGTAGTTGTAGAGGATAGCCATACAAGCATTTTAAGAGTTCTTGGGACTTGTTAGCTTTTTTTCTTGAGGAGTTATGACAATTTTATGTTTCTTTGCATTTCTACATTTTTAATGCGATTCCGATTTTTCAAGAGATTAAAATGTGTGTCTTAATGTTCGTTTATTGGTTTCTAGGTGCACCAATAAACACATTTTAATAAAAAAATATTCAAAACTTTATTAGATCAAAAATGTGCAAGCCATCAATTGAAAATGATGTTTTTTAGGGTGGAAAAAAGTTTTTATTTACAGTTTTCGCCCACTGTGTTCTTTTTTCTTCTCTTTCCCATGTTGCAAGAATCTGGAAATGCAGACATAATAGTTAGTGTGAAAGAATGTGGCCTGTCGAACAAAATTCCATCATTCACCCCCGCCTCCTCCCCTTTTGGGATGGGACGGAAGTTGCCGCGGTACCTGCTTTAGAAATAGTAAGTTGTAAACCATTGAAGTGTGAGGACTGCGAGACTACTCTTTACGAAATGGGAAGAACATCAGTGAGTGTTGCAATTAAATGGCAAATAGTAGCGTTATATAAGGACAAAAAAAGCCAAGTGCAAATTGCGAAAAAATTGGGGGTGAGTAGACATTGTGTTCAAACTACAATTGCAAATTACAATGCAAATAAAACAGTGGAGGATAAACCTCGTAGTGGTCGACCCCGTACAACCACTCCCCAAACTGACCGTGCAATTCTTTGTGCTGTGAAAAAGAGGCGCTCTGCTTCTCTAAAAGACATCCAACAAGAAGTCGGAGCCAGCTGCTCTACATACACTATTGGGCGGCGACTTCAAAGCCAGGGGATGAAATCAGCAGTTGCGGTTTCCAAACCATTGCTGACTGTTGCAAATCGTCGAGCACGTTACCAATGGTGTAAGAAAGGCTGAATTGGACAGTAGAGAAATGGGGGACGGTCATGTTTTCCGACGAATCATCATTTCAACTCTTCTCCAACCGTCCTCAAAGAGTTCGTCGGCAGAGCCATGAAAAATATAGTCCAGCATGTCTTGTCCCCAAGGTGCAAAAAGGGGGTGGCTCTGTAATGATATGGGGATGCATGAGTGCAAAAGGCACAGGAGAATTGTGCTTCGTGGAAGGGACAGTGAATTCTCAAAAATACATTCACATTTTGGAAAACTACATGCTTCCATCAAAGAAAAAGCTTTTCGGACGGCGGAAGATCTGGCTGTTTCAACAAGACAATGCCCCTTGTCACAAGTCCAGATATTGTATGTCCTGGTTTTCGGAGAAGAATATACCGCTGTTGCCCTGGCCTGCTAGATCTCCGGACTTGAATGTAATAGAAAACGCCTGGAATGAAATGGAAAGGATTCTGCAAAGTAATAACATGCCAAGCCTACAAAACCTCAAGCTGGAACTGGCAGCTGCATGGAGACAACTTGGAGAATCAGATTATTGTGAAAGACTTGTGCAATCAATGCCTAATAGGGTGCGAGAGTGTTACAAAGCCAAATGTGGTGCCACAAAGTACTAAAGTGACCTGTGTTTTGTAAAATGTGAGCTAGATATTTAGTTTTTTAATAAATATGTGTGTTTTTTCAGCCCTGAATTCATTGTTTTTTTGTGTCTGGCTTGAATATTTCGCGAAATATGCTAATTTTAGTATTTTTTCTATATAAATTCATGTGTCAGTCGTCTAAAAACCCATGTGTCCATATCTAGAAAAATTTTTTGTGGGTTAAATGGCAGAGGATATATTAAAAATTGCGAAATTTCAAAAAACATAAAAATAAACATATTTCCTAAACAAAAGCTAACAATAAGTTCAAAATTGCATCTAAGTCATAATTTTAGTAGTATTTGATAAATATAGAAGTAGCAATTAACTCCAGAAAAATCTGTTGAAGTAGCAACAAATTATTCAATTTTAAAAGTGGGTGCTCTAAACTTTTGCCCGCTACTGACATCTGAAAGATATGCCAATGTACTTAACCACATGTCATCAGCTGATGTGAAAAGATGGCGAAAAACACCACGTTCATAGTGCTTTAAATCCCTCTTTTGTTGCTGAGAGTAGAGTGGGAAGTCGGTAAACAGGTAGGATAATCAATTTCATAAAATATCAGTACTGGAAGAAAAAGTAAAAGGCGATTGCCATGTGTCATTTCCAAACTCTGATTTTCAGCTATAGTGTATACGGGATTAATTTGAATTTTATTTTTTCTTCTGTCCTTGCTGAAGGACCACAAGGGCAGACCTCGAGGACCACAGGTGGTCCGCTGACCATAGTTTGAGAAACGCTGGTGTAAATAATTCCGAATTCATTATTGTAATCTTACTTTTTCATAGGAATGTTTACGAGTCTATTTACCTAGGCTTATAAGGCCAGTTATTTTATGTTGAAATGGATGGTTCAAATGCGAAGGAATTAAATGTGTTGTTTGTGTTGGTTTTCTGAAAATTTTGAAATAAAACCACTTATTAGATTTTTCCACTGTGATATCTAAGAAATTAAATTTATTATCGTTTTCATCTTCTTTCGTGAAAGAGATTTTGGATTTCATATTATTGATATTCTTCAAAAGATTATCAGAAGTAGTATCATGGTATGTGCTCAAAGTGTCATCTACATATCTTATCCATTTACTGTTATAATGTTTATTTTGCTCAATAAAAATGTTTTCTAAATTGTTTAGAAAAATATCTGCCATTATGCCCGAAAGGGGAGAACCCATAGGTAAACCATCCTTTTGTTTGTGAAACTTACTATTGAATGTGAAATAATTTTGATTGTTACAGATATGTAATAACCTAGTAATTTCTTCTATTTCAATTTTACATATATTTTGACTAGTTAAATTTTGTTTTTATTTATATTTTCTCTTGTACTGGGATATTCGTGTGCATATTAGTTACGTCAAAAGACGCCATTTTATTATTATCATCTATCTCTGTATTGTGTAAAGAATCTATTAATTGATGATTGTTGATTATGCTATATACCTTCATATACTTGAATTTAGTTTTCAGATATTTTTGTAGAAATTTAGTTACGTTATACGTAGGTGCATTCTTAAAGTCAACTATGGGGTGGCTAGGAATATCTTTTTTATGAATTTTGGGTAAGGGTTCATTTGAATTAAAGATCTTCCCCCCCCCCTCCATTGTAAGAAGATTGTTCTATAATGACAGTAGCATTCCCCTTGTCTGCTTTTGTAATAACTAAATTATTCTCTTGAATTATCTTTTTCAATTTTTTTATGGTTTTGACTTCGTGTTTATTGCTTAAAGTAATTGTCACATTCTTTTCATTTTGGAAGTTACCTGTTTGTTTAGCTATCTCATGCCTGTTAATATTTTTATGTGGATTATTAATATTATTGAGTGCTAATTCAGTATCGTTGATTGTTGAACAACTTTGTTTTTATCAGTAGCATTCAAATTGTACTTACGCCCGTTCATTTTGGTTTATTTATGTCCTAACTTGTCCATTCGATAGTAATTTCTCTTGATATTGTTTATATAGAGTCGATAAAGTATTGAATACCCGTGGCCAATTAGGAAACCTTTTAAGAACTATGTATATCTTTTAATGTCGCTATTTATAGATATGAATATAGACATGAAACAACTTGGTTATTAATGGAGAAAAATTCGCTCTGGCGCCGGCGATCGAACCCGGTTCTACACACCGGGCGCTCTAACACTGAGCTACGCCGAGGCTCAGTCCACAGCACCGGATCGAACCTCTCTTCTTTGGTATTTTCCCCTTGTGGCCTTACTTCATGTTAGTGGGGTTTAAAGAGGGCGCGCCAGCTACTATGGCTATTTGCGCCCTTTGCTCCATGTTCGACATATATATTGACACATAGGCTATATTAAGCCAACTGTCATACATGGAACACACTCATTTGAGTGACTTGGTGGCCAGGATTCCACAGTACGTGCACTGTTGGTGAATAATCTATGTACAGATTTTTTTTTGTCCTACAGAATTATTTTGATTTGTTCCATATTTTTTACTTGTTCCATATTCTAGCTGTGAAGCAATGTACGAATACCATGGAATGTAAATAAATGCAATCAATAGAATCTCTTATAGTTACCATTGGTTATTAATGGAGGAAAATTTGTTCTGGCGCCGGGGATCGAACCCGGGTCCTCGGTTCTACGCACCGAGTTCTCTACCCACTGAGCTACGCCGACGCTCAATAATCCACAGCACCGGGTCGAATTTTTCTCCTTTGGTATTGATTTGTATTGGTTTAGTATATAGTAATACGTTAGCTTAGCGTTGCATTATGATCCAACTATTTATTATGCTCATTTGAATTGTGTTCAGATAGGTAAAATGAATAAATTATGCAATAAATTAAATGCAAAAATAAGAGGTAATAAGTCAAACTGATTATGTTGCGCTGTTATAAAAGTTGTTCCTCCTGAGATTCAAGAGTCCCCACAACCAATTAAAAACTTACTTATAGTAGTACATCCGTTATCAACACATTTTTTAAACAATATGAGAGAGTATCTTACTCCATGAGTCATCGGTAGGTGCCAAAAAATACATCAAGTCAATTTTATGCCAACATTTAAAGTTCAAGGATATGCTTATCATTTAATTGGAAGTCTTCTTCCAGCTAAGAGTAAGAACCCTCAGTTCTCACAAGTATATTTTGTGTCAAACGCTGCTAAATTGTCTGTTAGGCCTAATTATAGTACCAAGCTTAAACGTAGAATTGACTGAACAACTTCAGAAAGTATTGCATGATAATAACAGTTACATTCATAGCTTTAAATACAATTTTGAAAATAATTAAGAAGACAACGACTTTCAACTTATAATGAGTTTGAACTTCAGCAATTGAAACTAGCTTTCATTTGTCAGAAAATTATTGAGATATCCAGAATGTTTAGCACTCATATTAGCGTAACATGATTTATTTTGGTATTTGTTTCTCAGCAATGTATGTGCTGCTGCTGATTTTTACTAAGAACATGAATTTTATAGCCAAAGAATGACTTATTTTACGCCATTTGGACTTCGTCTTTTCGTAGTCATATTGAGTTGAATGATGCATTAGTTTGAAGAGGAACATTGCATAGAGTCGGACAAATACGATTGAGTTTTTAAAACAATTTGTTGAATGGAGTGCTCGTAAAAATGCATCTCTTCAATGTAACCTGTTGATTCGTGGTTATTGTTTGGTGTATATCAGCGTTATTGCTGTAAAATCCCATCGTATTGATTTCGTATAGGAACACGACAGCTTACAAAAGGGGAGCTACAAAGCTACAAAACCGCGACCGTTTGTATGGAGATTGACCGCGGAATTCGACATTCATTATTAAATTCTACAGTATGTGAAGGCTAGGCGTTTGATGAGGAAGGTAGTTCTATCGTACTGGTATTGTGTAAAGAAGGGACAAAAGTGTCTGCTCTGGTAACAACTCATCGTAATGAAATGTGCGAAATTCTATGTATACTGAAACAAGTTTTATGATACACTTACAATATTGTTTCTCCAGAAAAATCGCATAGAGTATAAGTGTGATCTCAACATCATTTAGTCCATAAATTTCTCAAGAAATGTTCTGATTCTTAATATATTAATTCTTTCACTCCAGCAAATTGAACACATACACATATAATTACCGACACTATATCTGAAATAAAGGAACAACTAATGTAAGCTTTAATGTTGCAAGTGATTAAGGTCCGGTTTTATAAATACAGTTAATCTAAAGATTATGTTAAACCTAACTGTGAGTTTGACTCAACGTGCCGTATTACAGAGTCTCGGTTAAGTTAAACCGTATTGGAATACGGTTGGTCTTACTACTAGAAAAAAAAAACTATCGCAATTGTTTAATTATATTATTGATTTAAAATAGCCAACCTCGTGGAGAATCTCATTAAGCAACATCTTTCTTCTTCCATATCAGAGAGAGGATCATTATAAAGCCTAAAGAGGACCAATATTGCTTACTACAGTATGCTTGTCGGACTTAACCTCAAATAGTTTCTTAACGCTGGCTACCAACGTTATACTTCCAAACACAATGCAACCAACTAAATCTTGCAGAACCGTCTGCGACACAACTCCGTACAGAATCAACTGAGTAATGAAGTAATAATATTAGTGTGCATATTTTTTGTGTTGTCTAGAATATTTATGAAACAGAGAATTCAGTCAAACAATAAAATTATTTTTATGAGTCTGGTAAAATTAGGTAATATTATTAGTGTTTATAAATCAGGCCTCATAGTAAATCTTACCAGGAGACTGTATGCCACACACAGTACAATCCACAATAGGTTCATGGTAGATTTATGGACACCTTCGAAATCTTCTATCGTTTTCAGTATGCCAGAGGAAAAATAGCGGAGCGCAACTAGTAACTGATGCAGAGATTCAACAGAATGTTTTAAAAAATAAAAAAAGAAATCATTTATATTTTCAAATCTTTAAATTCAAACCGTAAAACACATATTTTTGCACTTTCTCATTTTTTTGTTGCATGTTGTATCCTAGTTTCAATTTTTCGAAACAAGGTTAGGATTGTCTGAAGATTAGAACTGTTTCGAAAGCCTCAATCTGTTTTAAAACATCTTCATTTATGTATATTTCAAAGTGGTCACTCTATTGCACTCTATTTCGAAAAATTCTTGGTTGTCGTGGTCGTTCAGTAATATTGAGCACTCACTTATCGTCACTCGTAAGTTCTTGGAAAACATCTGCAATATCCATCCATGTGTATTGCGGAAACCGCCATCTTGCACTATTGAGCCTTGAACTGCAGTTTAAACGGCAGAGAACTGCCGATCAAGTTAAACTCAAGATTAACTGGTAGTTAAGGTTTATAATACGAAGCAGAACGAAAAACTTCAGTTTAAACTGAACGTAAGGTTTAAACGGCGTTTATAATACCGGCCCTTAAGGATAGAAATGCGAAAGATACGGCGATTGCGAAGATGGAATTGGATAATATTCTTCATGAGTTTGGCAATACCGCTCATATTTTCGTTTCATTCAGTCTTTATACTTCTTTTTTCAAATGTACATTTTGTTGTAAGGAAGTAGATTATGCATTTCCAAATTATATGGTTGTCTGTTCATTTATTTTTATTAAGTATCATTTAATTTTAAGTAAGTGTAGTATGTATGGGTTCCGGATTCTCAGATTTTAGCCAATTTAGAATCGTCTTTAAATTTCACATTTTCACGAACAGCATGTGAGAATTTGGTGGAACCTAATATGATCTCATTTGGTAGACAAAATTACTAAACCAGCGTTTGGAACCTATACTATCAGTTCATCTCAATATTTTAAATTTTTATTTAAATTAATAATAAAATAAATAGTACTTATTGTACATAATCTGTTGATTTCAGCAATAATGTGCCATGTATGTTATTTTTAGTATTAACGTCCTCACGAAGAACATTGAAACTGGGAGGTGAGAAAAAGGTTCATTCCAGGAAAGCTCTTCATTTTGTTTGTTTGTTTTTTTTTTTTTTCAAGTCAACGGTCGCGCTTTTATAGATATGGTGACACCGGTGGAGTTCCACTAGAGAGTGGTCCTTTCACACCACTCTCCGAAAGCGTACTATGTCTCATAGTGATATCATCTGTATGCCAGTCACAATACATCAAATTGTACCGTTTTGGGTTGAATAGACCTACTATTATAATTATATTAAATATTGAATTGGAGAGTGGTGTTGATATGATGGAAAGAAATGGGAGGAGTCGAAGTAAAACTTTCAGAACCGTGGCGCTGTTTACTACAATCACGACTCCGCCACCACTATTGTTCCATTAAAATAGGGCAAGTTAACACAGAGCTTTAAACGTAGTGGTAAATTGCAAATTTTCAAACTTTCTATTATTTCAGAAAAGAAACCCGTATGATTATAAAATACATCATAGCAGTCGGGAAGAAAATTGTTAAAATTTTTTTGGACCAAGTCGGCATTGTGTATTTTCATTTTAATTTGAGACCCATTAGATATGAAAATAAAGTTGTTATATTTAATGTGCATCATTTATGGATAAATAAGTTCATAAAAATAATGAAGGAGAAATCTTTGTATACGACGGAATGCCCAAACCTGCTTTTTTTTGTATCAAGAATGCTGAGCATTTAATTTCCGTGAAAATCTGAGAATTTTTTTTAGAATTATAACTTTTCTTTCTTTCTTTCTTTCTTTTTTTTTTAATACTTTTGTATAATTAGAAGGTAAAAATAAACTGCTACTGGTTTTCTTTCGACCAAGAGGATCATGATTCATGGTATAAGAATAATTGAATACCAAAGAAAATGATCTATGTTCATAAGTTAATGAATCGTAAATTAGCTATGTTAGCGATAGATTAATTTTTACCTGTTTTTCTTATTTGCAATCCATTAAATGCTTGATATAAATTAATAGTTCCTAAATATGTTACATTTCATTAAATAGTGCCCATAAAATAAAATATTCTGTAGTCTACAATCATCATTATAGTTTATCGAAAGTAATAACAATTTGTTGATTTGCCTTTCACATGAGCAGAAATTGTCTTGTTGAAAAATGCATATCTAGATTTCTACGAAAATACAAGTTAATAGTATTTTTAATGACAAAAATTGGTTATCCGTCTGCAACATTTTCATCTTATCTTTCAATCTCTTGGGCTCATGTTTAGTGTTCGTAAATTTTATCCAAGTGATAAAAATACAGTGCCCTCGAATTGAAATTAGCTTACAGTGTTAGATACATATTCTGTGTACCTTTATTTTTGGTTCAAAGGACGTAGCTTACATATTAAGGTACAGTTATGTCCACAGAAACTTCCGTGATTACAAACGGCAATAATTTCGTAACGGTGTACTTTGCGAACTTTATGTTAATGTAATAAGAAAGGGCGACTCAAAGAATTCCTGTTTTGAATAGAAGCTGTCAATATGAGTTTCGTTCGGATTTGCCAGTCTTTTGTTATTTTTGCAATATTACATAGCCCATGTTCGTTACAATCTTAACAAAGAACTGGCAGGACGCTGAATTGGACGCGTTAGAGACAAGACGTCTTCTGCAAGTGGCCACCGAGGTCCACAGACTTGAATGTCTGACTTGTTCTTATGGGGTTACATATTAGATTATCATCTATGTACTGCCATCGCCTCAGAAACTTCAAGAACTGCGGCATTGCATCTCCGGTGCCGTTGAGTCCATTCCAGTAGGCATTACAGTACAGTATGTTGGAGCGCTTGTGACGTGTGGAAATACCGCCTTGATGCCTGCTGTGCGACACATGGGCTGCACATTGAGTGTTTGTGAAGTATGCACTTAAACATTTTTAGTTGTCTTTTTTGATGTCACCATTTTCATGTACAATTGGGATTCAACAAGAATGGGCCGACTCTTCGTAGTTTAATTGTTTTTAAGTCAGGTTCACATGAGTAAACTCATTGCGTTCGAAGGAAATGTTTGTGATGTTTGTTCCGGTTGATCCGTCTACAATGCAATTAGAGCAACGAGATCTTGTAGCGCAGGGGTAAGGTTTCTGATTGCAGAATCAGAGTTAAGTTCGCTTCCCGGTAGGATTGATTTTTTTATTGTATTATTTTTTATTTTTAATGACAAATGTTAATGGAATATGTTAATAAACTTGGTTATGCAAGTCTTGCAAACATATTACAAGCCATCATTCGTGGACTATTATTAGGCATGACCTGGCCTGTATACAAAATTAATAGTTTATTTGCTTTCTCGAAAATCAGAAGCACATCAAATATAAGTAAACAGAATTTATAGTCAGTTTCATGTGTTCACCATAGGACCTTAATAATAATAATAATAATAATAATAATAATAATAATAATAATAATATTTCAAAAAGGCGTATGACTCGGTTAAGAGATAAGTTTTATATAATATTCTTATTGAATTTGGTATTCCCAAGAAACTAGTTCGATTAATTAAAATGTGTCTTAGTGAAACTTAAAGCAGAGTCCGTATAGGCCAGTTTCTATCTTACGTTTTTCCAATTCACTGCGGGCTAAAGCAGGGAGATGCACTATCACCTTTACTTTTTAACTTCGCTCTAGAATATGCCATTAGGAAAGTTCAGGATAACAGAGAGGGTTTGGAATTGAACGGGTTACATCAGCTTCTTGTCTATGCGGATGACGTGAATATGTTAGGAGAAAATACACAAACGATTAGGGAAAACAATGAAATTTTACTTGAAGCAAGTAAAGCGATCGGTTTGGAAGTAAATCCCGAAAAGACAAAGTATATGATTATGTCTCGTGACCAGAATATTGTACGAAATGGAAATATAAAAATTGGAGATTTATCCTTTGAAGAGGTGGAAAAATTCAAATATCTTGGAGCAACAGTAACAAATATAAATGACACTCGGGAGGAAATTAAACATAGAATAAATATGGGAAATGCATGTTATTATTTGGTTGAGAAACTTTTATTATCCAGTCTTCTGTCAAAAAATCTGAAAGTTAGAATTTAGAAAAGAGTTACATTACCGGTTCTGTATGGTTGTGAAACTTGGCCTCTCACTTTGAGAGAGGAACATAGGTTAAGGGTGTTTGAGAATAAGGTTCTTAGGAAAATATTTGGGGCTAAGAGGGATGAAGTTACAGGAGAATGGTTTCCCTTGTTCTCCTTGTGTTCCTCTTGTTTTTTATATTCCCCTAGTTCTTCTCGTACTTCTAGTTTTCTGTATATCCCCCTTCTTTTTGTATTCCCTTGTTATCCTTGGTTTTTCCTTTCATTGTGTGCTCCTTGTTACCATTGCTCTCATTGTCGATAGGTGATCGCATCCATACGTAGTTGTATGTAAAGATATGCAGCATAGTAAAACCATGCACATGTCAGTTTTTGAAGTATATCGAGCTACAGATATCTCGAATCAAAAATATATGAATTTACATTTAAATTAATACAGTAACTACACACAAAATAATAAGTCATATGGTTTTTTCAAAACGTGTAAGACGGTGAATTTATAATAGAGAAATAAAGTTTACTTTACAGCTCTGTACGCTTACAAGAAATACGGGCCATATCATGGTACCGTTTGCGAAAAGTGCGGCCAACTGGACTCCTATTCTGTTTCAAACATATCTTCTTGTAGAGAGACATCCATTAGTGTGAAGGAAACCTACAATCTGTGCCTTTGAGTAGATGCTTCATATTTTAACAGGAGATTATAATGGGGCCGGAATTGAATAAATCAGAATATCTCTCTTACTATTGATTTTTATGAAAAATGTTAGGCCTACATAACAAAAGTTTCTTTGAAAACGATTTCCGATAAGTTTTATTCTATGCAAAATTTTGGTAGGACAGATATTTAATGAAATACACGAATGTTAAAATAACAACGCGTTTTATCAGCGCCACCTCCAACTAAAATAGGCTATAGTGAAATGAAAACAAATGACTGCGTATATTTAAGGCGACCTTGCACAACAAACGAAAGATATTCATTTAGCACTATTTTATATGGATAATGCATTCTATGATGGGAATATATAAATATTTATCAATATTAATATACAAAGAATGTTTTTGTGCTTGTATGAAGTAATGTCAGAAACTAGGCCTACTTAACCGATTTGGATAATTCTTTCACCATTTGAAAATGTCATTGCTTTAAATTCTGAACAGAGGTAGAATTAAAATAAATCCTTATGCACAGAAAACTTGATATTCTGTCGAAATATTGTAATACTTGATTGTTTAAACTTTATTTGGCCCACATAAAATAGTATTCTAATTTTATACACTTCAGTTTCTTTTTGTCCACAGAACATAATAGTATTATTAAGAATTTTGTCGTAAAGATGAGTATTTTCTCTGAACCAGAACTACAGCACATGTGGAATAAAAATTACTATTTTACCGTTGACCATTGGAGCTGAGTTATTTTACGAAGTGTCACGAAATCTCGTTCCTGCGCACAGAATTTACACATATTCGTTTCCTGTGTTTCTTAAAATAATAATTATGTACCAAATTCATTCTATTTTTTTTATTTATATAAATTATGCCCAACAGAGCGAGTTGGTTCAAACGGTGGCGTTTGAGGCTCGCATTCGGGAGGACCCGTTTCAAATCCTGTGGCCGACCAATCTGACTGGAATTTTTCATGGTTTCCCTTACTCATAAAGACAAATGTCAGATTGAAAATTTACATGCCATGATTCATCTTCGCCTCAAATACCAAAAAACATTAATCAAAATCTATAATCGGTTACATGAACACAATCCATCTACAACACATAATAGTAACAGAAACTCAACAAGAATAAAAACGGCCTACTGGTATACGCACACATCTACTCTACATGACCAAATATTAAAGCGTGTATAAATAAACTTAACAAGAAAAAAGATGCACAGTGAGGCCAACATAAAAATTATCTTCATATACAATCCACTCTATTGACATTAATTTCGAGTGATCTTTTAAATATGCATTCAAGATTAATTTAGAAAAATACGGGTGTTCCCTGAACCAAATGATTCTATTTCAATTATTTGCATATAATAGACTAACAATAATTAAGAAACATTTTAAAGGAATTATCCTTGCACCAAATGAGTGCTCTTTGGATCAAAATGATCGTATTTTAATTATTTAAATACTTATTTCAATTAAGTAACATATTAAACGATTTAACCTTCTGTCAAACACGGATGTACCGTGCAACAATGTCCTATTTTAATTATGTAATTATATTTATTCTAATAAGTGCAGCGAAACGAGCGATTATGGCTAGTATAGAATACCGTGTAACTAACTAAAGTAAAAGAGTGATGGAACGGAGAAAAATTCTCTCCGGCGCCGGGATTTTAACCCGGGTTTTCAGCTCTACGTGCTGATGCTTTATCCACTAAGCCACGCCGGATACAACCTCGACGCCGGTTAGAATCGTCTCAGATTAAGCTCCATCTCTTGGGTTCCCTCTAGTGGCCGCCCTCTACATTACGTCATAGATGTCTATGAACGCAGGATCGAAGTCCATACATGTGTTGAGGTGCACTCGAATGAGTGACTGGTTGGCCGGGATCCGACGGTATAGGCGCCGTCTTTTCTCCGTTCCATCACTCTTTCATCATATGATGACGCAGAATATCTGCATGGAAATATCATATGTACTTCGGTACATCAAAATATATAAAAAATATATAACTAAAGTAATATATGGAGCAATAACACAAGGAAAAGTGACACTGATAAATCAAAAGTAGAAATTGTGGAATGATGTAACAAGAGAAAATTAATAATTAAGTAGGTAACCATTGGAGTACTATTGCCATCTAGTGGTGAAGGGGAACAGTCGATAAGCAGGAACCAATTAAAATATTATTGCCGTCGAGTGTGAAGGAGAAAATTAATAAGCAGAAATCAATTGAACTATTCCTGCCATCTAGTGGTGAAGAACAAAACCGAGGTAATCATGGCCAGCAGCGGTGTTACCTAGTGCATTTTTTATTAAATTTTCTTCATATCCTGTTTGATTATAGGTAGGCATATGTTCGAAAGAATGAGACTGGATTGGCTAATAGCATCTTCCGAAAAACTCGTATGTGCAGATTCCTTGTATTTCCTCTGAACCAGAGAACCCTCGGCCTGTAGGATGGAGGTGTTTTCCCACTTTATTTTGTGTCCAGACTCAGAACTATGTTGAGTTCCCACTTTATTTTGTGTTAACACTCAGAACTATGTTGGATTATTCTGGATTTGTCTATTAGACATTTTTTGAAGCTGTACTTTCGTTCTTTGATTCTTGTGGACAGGGATCTGCTAGTCTCCCCTATGTACACACGGCCGCATTCACAAGGAATGTTGTAAATGCAGTCCTTGATGTCCGCGGGGTTCCACTTCGGTTTGTTATTGGACAGGACTTGGCGGAATGTATTCTCTGTAAAAGTATTACTTAGTGAAAATAAGAAAGTTAGCTTAACTTGCAAAAAAAAAAAAAAAAGAAAAGTCAATTGAAATAATTTGATTTAAAATCATGATGCTTATGCTTATTTATCTTGATGGTGTTATGATTTCCTGCTACCATTTTTAGTGGTTTCCTCATGACAATTCTGAAGTTGTGCATACGGAAATGATGTTGCCAATGGTTCTGTTGGTATCGGTGTGATAATGTTCCTGTTTCGATTTTTTTTCTATACCTGCAGTCCTTAAAAATTCGTTTTAATGATCATGATACTTTTTTCATATGGTTGTCCGCTGTGTTTTTTTTTTTTGTGTTTGTTAACCATAGAAGTTTTTGGATAGTTTATCTAGAGAAAATCAAAACTTGAGTGGGATTTAATTTATTATTACACGATTAGAAGAAAGTATATAAACATTAGAAAAATAAAGTATTCTAGTACAATAAAATATTGACTTGCTAAAATACTAAACTGTCTTGAAAATGTTTTATTGTATCATCTCATCATTACAGATATTCCGCTAGATGGCAGTAGTGTGTTATGAGCTGTTCACTTGTTACCAGTTGTGCCAACTATACAATCTCCATTGAACTCTATGAACGATTACTAGTCAAGAAGGCTTTGTTGATTCAGTTTCATTTCTACTAAAACAGCTGCATTCCATTTCAATTATCAATATATATTAAACAATCTCTGATTCGTGACTATCCCACCGCCTCACAGTGTGTAATTTAGAGTATCTAGCCGGCCAAAAATAATTTCTCGAAAACTAAACGTTCAATTTTCATAAAATTTGGTATGTAGCTTCAATTTTTGAAGTGGATAAGTTTTTAACAATGAAAATGAAAATAGCAACTAATTTTACTGAAAATAAAATCAGTAATATTGTAAGAAAAATTCGAATTGAGTGAAAAAATAAATTAATGTTCATAATGTAAAATGCGCTTAAAATTGAAAGAGTAAGACGAAGGAATATTGCTACATCATATACTTGTTCAGACGTCAGATGCATCCCCATGAGAATCTGTATTCTCCCCGCTAGTCTCTCCTTCGGCAGCAGCACCGAGCAATGGAGGCTCGGAAAGAACTGCAGCACTACTATTGAAATCGACTACGACTTTCTCTTCTTAATTTCTTTAAGCTGGTGATGTAAATGTCCAAAGAAATAAGAGCCTGAGTAAAAGATCGATATTTATATCTTTTCTTGGTGTTTTTCTTGTGAAGACTTCTTTGAAAAGTCTAGTTTTGTTCCTCGTTACCTGGGCTTCCTCAGACAATTTACCAGCAGATATAATAGTGTCCTATGAGCCAAGAGTTTGTGATGGGTTGTGGGCATATTTGTGCAAGCATAAATATAATTCCCATGTCTCCCTTGCATACATGTCAAATGCCCGTTTATCAATAGTGCAAAACCGCAAGAAAAGGTTTCTATGTGTAGACGACTTATTAAATTGCCATCTATTCCCGTAATATATGCGGAAGTGGAAACTTCCTGAAAAATTTTCTTGCGGTATTTGCGTCGTTTCTATTGCGACTGCTTTGTTTTATCATGTCAATAAGTAGTCCCCTTCTCTGTCTGAACCTATCCTATCTTCAATGTTTCGCACAAAATAATACGGTGGATCTAAATTGTTACAAGATTTTGCATTTTCCTTAATTCTTCATATTGATTAGAGGTCCATCCGGGGAGGCCCTCCATGTCTTTATGTGGTCAAAAAAGTATGTATGTGATCCATAGATTAATTCCTCTCCCGACAGGTCGCGGCCCTGTAAGGCCCGGGTGGCGTGGGTCGTGTAAATGAACCTAAAAGAGAAAGGTTAAACTAAGGGAGAGAAGAAGAAGATTAGAGGTCAACTGTAAATCAGTAATCAAAGAGAGATCCTTATTAGGTGATATTGTTGGTCGTTCCTGCAAAACCAATTTTCACGCTCTCCTACAATATTGGCCGCATCTCTTTTCCTACAAGTTCAGAAACACAAATGGGCAACAGAAAGCCTTTCTTCTAGCGACCTTTCTTTAAAAAGTGATCCATTTTTTCTCCGTTTTGATCTTTCGCTCAGTTCTCCGAAACGTTTACGTGAACGTCTTCGAATGCTTGTACTGGCAGACTCAAAATGGAATTGGAAAGCATTATCTACAGTATTTTCTTTCTCAGACTTTGCATCTTGGTTCAAACATAGCGGATTCTATTTTAAGAAATTTTCCTTATTTATGCTATATTTTTCCCACTATAATCGAATTTTCGAGCATAGAAATTTAATCAATTTCTTTATAGACTGTAAAATATCTTGAGAGTAATCTTGGAGACCGTAATGTTGAATTATATATTTGAGATTTTCACTTTTCCCTCGCCCTTGCTTCACACCTTGAAAACAGCTCCCCGGGTTTCGGAACGCATGGTGTCTGAAAATAATTAATAGTTATTCTGTATGCGTCTGCTTGCAGAAAAAAATCACGATGTCTTCCTCAGAAAAGCATAATGAATATCTCCACAAAATTTTTCAACTCAAAATAATGTAAAAGATAGAACTTCGACTATCTTACTTGCTTGCTTACTTACTTACAAATGGCTTTTAAGGAACCCACAGGTTCATTGCCGCTCTTACACAAGCCCACCATCTGTCCCTATTCTGTGCAAGATTAATCCATTCTCTTTCATCATATCCCACCTCCCTCAAATCAATTTTAATATTATCCTCCCATCTACGTCTCGACCTTCCCAAAGGTCTTTTTCCCTCTTGTCTTCCAACTAACACTCTGTATGCATTTCTGGATTCGCCCATAACTTACGTGCTACATCCCTGCCCATCTCAAACGTCTGGATTTAATGTTCCTATTATGCCAAGTGAAGAATGCAATGCGTGCAGTTGTGCGTTGTGTAACTTTCTCCATTCTCCTGTAACTTCATCCCTCTTAGCCCCAAATATTTTCCTAAGAACCCTATTCTCAAACACCCTTAATCTCTGTTCCTCTCTCAAAGTGAGAGTCCAAGTTTCACAACCATACAGAACAACCGGTAATATAACTCTTTTCTAAATTCTAACTTTCAGATTTTTTGACAGCAGACTAGATGACAAAAGCTTCTGAACCGAATAGTAACAGACGTTTCCCTTATTTATTCTGCGTTTAATTTCCTCCCGAGTGTTATTTATATTTATTACTGTTGCTCCAAGATATTTGAATTTTTCCACCACTTCGAAGGATAAAACTCCAATTTTTATGTTTCCATTTCGTACAATATCCTGGTCACGAGACATAATCATATACTTTGTCTTTTCGGGATTTACTTCCAAACCCATCGCTTTACTTGCTTCAAGTAAAATTTCCGTTTTTTCCCTAATCGTTTCTGGATATTCTCCTAACATATTCACGTCATCCGCATAGACAAGCAACTGATGTAACCCGTACGTCGAGTCTCTGCACATGTTTATTCAGACACTTATTCTAGACAATAAGATAATAATTTTAGCAAGATAATCAATTTTAGCAAAAGAATTAGTTTATTTGTAAATATATACCTTCTTATAATATATCCACACTACGTATTAGAGAAAAATATATTAACTTCCTCGCTTTGCATCATCCAAATACAAACTGCGCGCCTGCATCTACAGCGTAATGATCCTATCGAAGACATGCAACTGTCGCTCTGTTGTGAGGGTCCCCTACTCCCCTATCAGATGTAAGCATCTGTCTATACTTGAATATTACACTTTGGTGCGTTATAAATACGTGTATATAAGAATTTAGCATTGAAGATAGGGTGTGGAAATTGATTTTTGGCCGGCTACCTGCTTGAAATTACACACTGTGCACCTGCTTGAACGTATCCGATATTCGATGGCTCATAAGACTATTCTAACAGTGAGTTCGCTGAAATGGTAGGTGACAGCACCAAATATACTATGTTCATCCCTATGTCTGCTCCAAACTATGGGGGGGGGGAACGTTCCATCTATTTGTGCCAGTGTGACAATTGAAATGTATTAGGAATAATAACCATCAGAAACTTGTGTCAGAAACTCTTGTGGATAAATTTGTGAAACCTCTACTTAGAACTGTAAGGAGTTTGCACACAGAAAATGTTTTCCGGTTTTCTTGTTCTTTCAATTGCAAAGAATATAATGGTTTAAGGAAGAAGAAGAAGAAGAAGAAGAAGAAGAAGAAACTATTTAGAGTCGCGAAACAAAGTAATATTTTAATCATATACTGGAAACACAAAGCATAAGGCCTATTATAAGCGATTCACTAGTCGTTAGGAGCTGCCATCTAGTGACAGTTTTTTTCTATTCATTTTATACATGTTTGACCATTCAATTAGCAGGCAGTATATGCAGCCATCCGATGCATGGATGCGTTCGATGAGGCAGTGGACTATCTATAACGTTGCTTACGAGATTATAAACAAGCTGGCGCATAGCACGATCGAGAGTGGGTTTCTGAGCGCCATGACAATTCCTGCCGCTAGGTTCGCCTCGCAGTCCTATTAAATGATAAATAGTTCCATTACTAAGCATTGTGTATCGTGAAAATTCTTTTTTAATTTTGCATTACTGATCGAGTACGAAGATTATAAACATAACAAGCATATGGCAGTCTTATTTGAGATTTATTGATGGCTTGTTAAATATCAATATGCAGATTTTCAGTGTTATTTAATGGAATTTACAATTTCGTTTCCCGAAAGTCTGAATTTGTTCAATTAAAAATTTTTGCTTCCAAACTACATTGTTCATCTGGTTCATTTACTTTGGCAAGTTGATTGTTTTCAGTTCCGTGTTTTCCTTCAGATTTCGTTCCCTCTAATTTGTTATAATTGCTGAAAGTGAATAACCGGTGTCTTTACTTTCAAACATCATCATCACCATGATCACCATCATCATCATCATCGTCATTAAACTAGTGTAGTTCTTAGTTTGTCTTGCCTTTAGGCAATCAGTAGCGTTATTCGAGGAAAAAGAGTATGATTTACCACCCTCATTTATAGTGGCGAAATATTCCACGACAGTGGTTAATTATTACTGCTGAATATTGACACAAATACGATTTGCATTATTTGGGATACAACATACGCAGCAATGCGATTTTAATGTTGAGCATGCCGAGTTTAGTGTAACGTACTTCCCTCATCCTTCAAGCCAAATCAAATATTATTACGACATATGAGTAATAAATAAATAATTATTATTACAATTATTCGTTGTGATAAAGTACAATTATCACTGCATTGTGTAGCGAAGATTTTACTTTGTTTTCATTAAATTGACATGTCATGAGTGAGGACAGAAAACTCAGGGGAGCGAGATGCAGACATTATTAAAAAAGAAATGGGGATCGGGTAGGGCAGCTTCGCATGTTCCTGTGGGCGGCAAAATTCTAAAAGAAAAAAAAAATCCTCTCTGAGATTCCTGAGATATTTGTTTATGCTTTGGAAAATGGTCAAATTCGAAAACCATTTCTAATCACATATACTGCAGACTAACTTCCTAATTAATTTAATTCTAACTCCTAATTTAAAAACGGTTTACACACACTAAAATATCATAGCATTTGCTATTACTATCCACTACAGGTTAATCAACAGGCCTATTAGATATTTATTTCACCACTGCAAGGTGTGCAAGAAAAATCGCACAATTGTACTAATCATATATTGTGACTGCTGTTTGCATTAGTAAAAATCATAACACTTCAACGTCAATATATTTTTAAAAAGGAAGGGATAAGTTAGGCCCACTTACAAATGATTAAATTATGAAGTCAGGGAAATGGAAGATAATACAGTAACTTAATTCATTGTAATAATAATAATAATAATAATAATAATAATAATAATAATAATAATATTAATAATAATAAGTAATAATAGTAGTAATAATAATAATAATACGTGAAAAGGGTAGACTACAGTGTTTTTGTAAAATATATTGCTTCTTTCATTATTTCCGAAAAGGTACGGTGTATGTATTGAACAACAGGAAGGTAGTACCTTAGTTTGTAATATGTAATATATTTTAATATCAAGAATGACAGCCATTCATTTTAATATAATTGAGACGTAGAAATTTTGAAATTACGTCTATTGGCCGTCAATTATTGTACGAAGCATTTAATAACAACGTTGAGTCCTTTAAATGTCCCAAATGTCAATGTCATTTAAGTGTTCCGCTGTGAATATCTAGGAACGAACAGCGCTATGCGCCAGCTTGTATAATCTCGTAAGCAACGATCTATAATCTCATACAGCAGAAGCCATAACATCACCTAAAAAAATACAAGCAAGATAAATGATAGAAAAGTTTTAATTAAGGATGATGAAATAAACTTGAATCATTTTAAAAGGTTCAATTATTGAAAGTACAACGTTGGTAAACAAAGAAACAAATACTAGGGAGGTGATAAAAATTGTAGGATAACCAGCCATGATTGGTTGAACACGTCGTTCGTACCGTTTTCTTGGTCCAAAAGTAGTATGACATAAGAAAAATGTAATAGAGTATTTGCTGTACCCCTTTTCATGTGACTTTGGTTCATGGAGGTCACAGCTTCTTAGCCGCCTAGAACAACACGAGTCATTCGCTCTTAAATAGCGTTGCCTAGTTGTAATGTTAAGACTCAGTTGCTGTTAGTTGTGCTAAGTTAAATACTACATGCGGCCAGACAATTAATTATTGTAGCCACGAAGAAGATGAGACGTATGGACTAAGTCGCGTGAAAAGCATTATAGCATATCAGACTCTTTCTTATAATATTAATGTAATAGCTTAAATTTGTAAATCGTTTTGTCATTTATATGTAAAACTGTAATATAATAATTAAAGAGTCAATGATGCGACGTGTGACGAACTTAAAAGAGATCTGCAATATAATTACACGTCTTGTAGTATTGGTGCCTCATACGATTTAATTATTCTGTAATTATTCGTTTCAGATTTCGATATTCGTTATTGGTAGTATAATTTTGATAGCTTTATCTTAAAAGTTGTTTTATTTTAAATAACTGACGTATTGGGCTATTGAAATAATTCTGGGTACTGGTACAGTACATGAGCGGGTGGGGAGGGAGTGCGAGAATGGGGTGATGAGGATGGGTGGTAGCTGTGGTGGTGGGTGGGTGGGTGATGTTACTGTCGGGATTGCCGGCTATCGATCGCTTAAGATGGACCCCTTTACGTCGTCCTGCACCGCGGACTGTACCGACAACTCCGCACGTCAGTCAAAGTAAATAGGACCGCCGGTTGCGCGAAATTAAAGCCTTGTGATTTTCTAATTTTGCCTCACGCTATTCATGCTGTGGATCTGGATGCTGCTGTTGCTAGAAATCATTTTTGGAGTTACGGTTGTGCTTTATTATGTATTTACGGATATTGAAGCCTTCACTTTACTGTTATTGTTTGGTGCATTGAAAGTGTGTTTTAAAATACCTCCAAATTTTATTTTAATATAGTTGTATTTATTTCCCATATCGGCTCAAGTGAGCATTTTAGCTACATATTCAATACTCAGGTACGATATTCGTCAGATAAATATACATTATGATTTTCGAATGAGAGAGAAGGCCAGGGTGGGTTATTGAGATAAAGCGTGAACTTTTCCATTATAAGATGTGTAGTAGTTAAAACAATATTTCGAAGGTAAATCAAACCCTCAAAACGTTACGAGTTCTTATGTACCTCACTAGCAATGGAAATTTTCTTCGCTACCTTTTCAGAATTATAACTCATTCCAACTGAGAATAAACATAATACAGGGTCTTTCATAACTCGAAGTGAGTGATCACTCTGACACTACAGACAAGGTTGATTCTCAACATGATTATATAATCTTTCTACTGTAATCCTTGCCAGTAAAAACATTTCCTGTCGCATCCGCCTTTTCCATGCGTTGTGTGCTTTTGCTGTTGGTGCGGAATAGACGAACAATATGTTGCACAGGTGTTTAACTCTACCACAAAGAAGAAAAATCGCTGCGTGGTTTGAGATCGGGAACACGCTGAATTTGAGCCAGAGTGTTCCCGATATCAAATGAGTCTGCGATTTTTCTTCTTTATTGCAGAATTAAACGCCTGTTCTGCATTTTGTCCGTTTATTTCTCGCCAATAGTGTGTCGATGCACATGTTGCCAACTCACCAGGTATATCAATAGCAACTATACACTACGCGTGGAAAAGTGTAGTCGGCAATTTGTTACAAGAGTAGCTATACTATTCCAGGGGCCAGTTTCCTAAAACTAATAAATCAATATTATTAGATAGTAAATAGTTAACAATTTAACTAATATTATGAGTCTTCTGTTTCATAAAATTGTTAGTTAATACTACTTATTAGTGTAAACGCTTATAATGTTAGTAAAATATCTAATAATAATAATAATAATAATAATAATAATGTTTCATAAAGCAACAGAGTTAATAAAATTTACTCACTATTAGGGTTTTTTTTTCCAAGAGTATATTTTACCTAATAATAATTCTATTATTGGTGAAAAATAAATGCCGTAGAGGTTTAAATTTTGAGGAAAAAACTGTGGTAAAACAATAAATTGAAATTGATAATTCTGATCCAGGGGGAATGTATGTTCGTCATCCAAAAAATTTTAGACCAAGAATATCTTCTAAATTATTATAATCATGGGAAACAAACTTATGAAACAATGAGAGGTTTTGATTAAATTTTGAAACATTTGTATATCTTGTGCTTGAAAGAATTTATATATATCATGTGAGAACATTCCATTGCAAGGAATGAAACACTGCCCTCAAACCAACAGTTTCAAATTACTCTGATTTTGGCAGCAATACGCGTTTTTTTTTCTCTTGAACAAAAATGAAATGGTTGGTTTTAGGCATTCTGTTTATTTGTTAGCTCATTGTTTCGTCCACCTCTATCATGTTTGTTAGCATCCTCTGTTGCTAAATTGTTGGCTTTACTCCCAACCATTATTTAGGGCCTACTAATGGATTCCATTCAGAAAATACGTGCATGAAATGTAACTTAGGCCTATTTGAAACGTTTAGACAAAAGTATCTGAACATTGATTTGTTTAAAATTAACTTCAGTCATTATTTACCTTAGATAAGAAGTGGCGGACTTTTTAATAGATGTACTGTGTCAAATAGCGGAAACAATTAAAATGAACTATTAAACATTTGTCTATAATTATTACGATTTACTCTTGTCGTCTGCTGTTAATCGCAGCACATGAAGATCTTTTTCTTTCAACTTGTAATTATTGTTAACTGTGAAAGTAAATCAGAATTTAAAAATTTTTTACATTGCTTCATCATTTTCTATCTGTGGAGGTCCAATACCCCTTAATGCTTGTCAGACAACCACAAATCGTTTCTTAATGCTGGCTAGAAACGATGTAAACACACTGTAACCGCTGTTTACCACGCATGACCATCCGTGACATCCTCGTATAGAATGCGCTCACTAATAAACTAATAATATTAGTGCACATATTTTTTGAGTTGTGTAAAACGTTTATGAAACAGAATTTAATAAACTAATACCTGGACTTCGAAGTTCAGGTCCCGATGGAGGAGATACAGGTAGACTGATAGCGGAGTGTTGGACGGAGGTGGCAGAACAGGCTAGAGCTTGTTTACTTTGTCCAGTTTGGCTGAAGGTGGGACAGTTGGGACTACGTGAATTCATTGCAGTGTCAAGAAAGAAATTTAATTGGAACAAATTTTTAGATATATATTATTAAATTCCTTCAACAAAAAAACTTACAGTAGAAATAACTAATATTCTATGAAATGACAAAATGCGTTTCAGTTGCTGAAAAAAACAGCCTTAATTATGGACTAAAAAGTATAATGATATGATTTTGAAGTCGGTACCGGAATAATAATAATAATCTTCTTCTTTTTTTTTTGTATAGGCACATGGCCTGTTTGTCTTCACACAGGACACTGTTCAGTAGAAGATGACATCAGTCCTTCCTTCCACCGTTTTTTCGGTCGGCCCACATCTCCTTTGCCACTGGGAATCATATCTCTTACTATTTTAATAAGTCTTGGGTTATCAGCTCTATGTGCACATTCCATTCTTTCTTTCTCATATTTATGAACTTTTTAACGTCCATTATATTGCACTGTTGTCTCACATTTACCGGAAACTATATTTAAAAATTATACCGTTAAATCCAAATTAAAAATAGATATTTGGAATATGTAATTTAAATTGGTGTTAATATATTATTATATTTAATATACTGTATATTTTAAATAAGTATTTTGTTAATTTGTGATACCGGTACTTCATTTCACTTCATTTGATTCTTAGTTTACTCTATTTCGTTATCAAGTACACGTGTAAAACCTTCATTTCGACTTCTTACTAATTAAATTCTTCTTAAACAGAATACTTCACTTATTTTCATTTTAAGTTGAGTAAAGGGAGGAGATAAGTCATACAAATGAGTTTGGAGATAAATGAAAATTAAATTTCGAACCCTTATTACAAATAATTTTCTACACAAATAAAGCGCATAAACTGCTAGTATTCTTTGATTTTTGCACACTCATTTATATAAGTTAACTTGTGTGTTCATCTGGGGGACAAAATTTCATCTGCACAAAAAAATGACTTATCCCCCTTTACCCGAACACCACAGATATTATCTTCGTTTCTTGATAACGAGTTTTATTCATACGAGGATTAGGTTTATATTAAATAGAACATATTATTGTTTTCTAAGGGTCATATTCATAGACATTCTTAGCGCGGGCTTCCGGTGGATGATCAGCGAACTAACGTTTTTCGTATTCATAAACCAGTGTTAGCAATATGATATGATATGAATCCTGTACAAGTAACCAGTCGATAGCCGGGGCTAGTTTAGCACGCTCGTAGCGCGGGCTAGCAAAATGTCTATGAATAGCACCCTTAATGTTTTATCTAAATATTGTTTGTTTATAGTAATCTTAAGTAGTTTCAGACAAGTCTATTTCTGTGACCTATCTTATACAGTATATAAAAGTCAATGTGGCTATGTATGTATGTATGTATGTATGTATGTATGTATGTATGTATGTATGTATGTATGTATGTATGTATTTACTTACTCTATACAAATCTACAGGCTTCGACCGATATTTGTCAAAGTTTGCACATTTAACCTTCATAACCAATAGAAGAACATAGGCTGCGTTAAAATTGGACAGATATACGTTAAATGATTGAAAACAATAAAAATTAGAAAGAAATACGGTATGTATGATATTAAAATGGCCTGTTCTACAGTCAATTGTCTTTTATTGACGTCATTCAGTCACCTCTTCTTCCGTTGTAAAAGCGGCCGTAATGTTACTGAAATATTAAATAAAAAAACATTTAATTAAAATTACGTAAATGAGGGACGGTCTCTTGGTTAAATGTGTCATGTGGCAGGAATATACAATATAAGGTGAACATTACTTATGTCCCGGCCACTATAGGAACTTGATAAAATACCTTGGGTTTATAGAATTGATTAGTACTAATTGATGTGATCACTGGGAGAGCTGTAAGCCCACCCACCCCGACCTAAATACGTACCTTACTTATATATGAAAATCGTCGTGCTTGAATGATGCATACCGCCATATTTCTTTAATGTAACAGTGGGTTTCAGTGTCGCCAACATAATAATATTACACACCTAATCAAACCTAATCTAACCTCTCATAATAATTACACACCTAATCAAACCTAACCGAACCTGTCATATAATACATACTTAATCTAACCTAACCTGTCACATAATACTACACACCTGTAATAACATTCCTCACATTTAGTATAATTTCGTGTGCATGTATTGCCGGCCCTGCTGCTGGTGTCGGTAGCAATCTAGTGGAAGTGGATCGTAATTCCATGAAGAAAATATGACGACTTTCATAGTAATTACATTTAATTCGTTCAGTCTATGTCTTGTGCTATGTTAAATGTCTTAATGTAATAATGTGTGTGTATCAATAAGAATTTAAATGTGTTGTAGTTGTGATAAAAGTATTGAAAATTGGTTTATAGCGCCACATTGGCAGTGATAAAAGTGTGCAACGTTTGTTCAGTGGCTGGTGGATACTCTATATTGACCCAATATAATATGGCATCAAACATTGTTGTTTAATATTTAAGAATTCAAAATCAAACATAATAGGCAGCAAACATGAAAGCATTCATAACACGTAAATTCAACCGTTTTACTACATAGCTCTCTGTAGTGTAGTGGTAGATCAAAGCTTTGGTGTAGAGGAACCCAGGTTCGAAACTGAGGTCAACTATTTTTTTATTATTTTGATAATTTATTTACATTATTTTAGATACGTTATTTTATTTTAACCCGATATAAAGGGGGTGCTACTACATAAATAATTTCCCTAGTATTTTATTTATGCTATCTCAGACAAAGTTACCATACAATTAGCCTATGTGAATGTACGTACGTAAGCTCACTGATAATAAGAGTGTATTAATTCTAAAATATATGTATTTCAAAATATTATTGTTCATGTCCGAATATGTGTTATTGCTAAATTATATCTGTATTATCATATCTGAACGTACAGTAGCATGTGTGTTAAGCCTACTGGAGATAACAATCTGTCAGTTTTTAAAATAAGCTTCTATCAAAATATTATTCAAGTCCAAAAATGATTTATTGTGAGATTATAACTGTATTCTGTATATAAAATAAAAATTACATAATATACAGTATTATGTACGAGTATTTGTAAGACGTCATTTTTCCAGTGATATTTAAGAAACCAAGTGTGACATAAGCGGGCGTAAAGCGGACGACGTACAAAACTCTCCAATCCTATTACATATATTTTTTATTTACATCTTGATTTTTTAATACGACCGATAAAGAGGTAAATTTTAACTCACCGTGATACCTCAAGGGGTTCAGACTGGGAACAAGAGAATTCCCTATTTATCGTCACCTGTCTTTAAACGTCAAACGAAAGCACACATAGACAGGAAATTACATTAAATTTGTGTTAGCACAGCTTTAGATCAATGTAGAGCATTGAGTCTATGCTAAACGGATGTAAAGAACCGAGGGGATGTTTTTGATTAGCTAAACTACAGGACAAAGCTAATTAAAAACAAAAACAATATGGTACATGAAAACAGCTTTTCTTTTCGGTGCCTGATCTTCAGCTGTTTTAAATTGTGTTAATCTTTGCAGACGTTATGGCTAAGAAGGTCATTAATACATGTAAGTGACACTATGTAAAGATTCATCTTTAGGGACGAGTGAAGCTTAGTAAAGACAGTAATTCGTTTTGGTTTTGTAGTTGAGTTGCTGAAATCTCCTTAAGCCTGAAGCGAAAAGGAAAACCCGGGCAACGCCGGGTGCTTTTAGCTAGTGTTTTATAATTACTGTGTTTATGGTGCTTCTTTTTTTATTTTGTAATGTATCTACGCCTACAGTTACAAATGGTATGTGTTCTGATATTCTAATAATTAAGTAGTATATTATTATTATTATTATTATTATTATTATTATTATTATTATTATTATTATTAAAATTGTTGCAAAGAAGGTACCTTTGTAAATAGTATTGCCCTGTATAACTGTTTATAGGCCTAAGAATAATATTACGTTTCTACAACCTAGAGACGATAATGCGATGTATCCCAACCAACGTAATTCCTTCAGGCGAACATTTAATTTTTTGCTTGCTTGGCCTATATTGCATCCAACTGACATGATGTGTGTATGAGAGGAGGGAATATCTTTCCCGCTGCTTTGTAAACACTATTATTCTGTGTTTACTCAACTTCAGAGTAAATGTTTAACTTCGAAGTCTATAAATAACATTATTTTTAATATTATTAGTGTGGTTATTGTGTATTGTATAATTGTATTGTGTATTGTAATTTTATTGTATATTGTTTATATTGTGTATATCACTGCCACCGGGTGCTTGCCCACTTGCAGTGTAAATAAATACATACATACATTAATAAAATACTGATGAAACAGGGCCAGGAAATATTATTGACAAGGATATAATGTATCATGTCTGAGAATCATTCCTGTCGGTAAGTTTTCGAGTGATCAACTGATCAGTTACGAAAGGCATTGTATGTCACATATCTCATATTTGTCTTGTGTTCCTTTAAGCGGTGATTTTTCGTTGCGCTGTACACATGGCCGAGATATTCCGCTTCTTGGGAATGTTTAACGATGATTCATAATCAAGGGCGAGGACGAAGCGAAATAATCTGTTTGAGGAGGAATACGATGTACGAGGACCGTCCAAAATGTAAGTTTCCCTGGGGCCGTTTACAAAAAGAAAACGCCATCTCATGGAAATATATTTTTGGAACAACCTGTGTAGAAGAGTGCCGGCTGCGAATGGAACCAGTGTGTGACAGCAGTCTGCACCTTTCTGTTGATCGAGCCAACGGTATGACATGTCTCGATTTCGGTGGGGATTATGTTGACAAAGAACTGCACAATTATTACTGTATCTATTCCAGTAATCTTTCAATGAAATTGTGTTTTCTTTCTGTAAACTGCCCAAGGAAACTTACTTTCTATACGCGTTTCGTATTTTTCCACTTTTCTTCAAGTTCTTTGCCTCATTTCCCTCTTCCATTGTCTCATTTATCTTCCCATCTTCTTTCTCAGTTTTCCATCGTGTTCATTGGCAGTCTTCCGTATCTCTTCAAGATAAAGTTCTTCATTCACTGGTGCACGGCACAATTCATAGATTATTAGACAATAATGATATTTTGAAAGATAAATTTAACATACGGAAATAAAACATGGATATTAAACAAAACGATGGCAGGGGATCTGGTTGTTATGTGATAATGTGGGTGTGTATGTTAGGTTATAATGTATGTGAAATAAATTAAACATTATGCATTTTACATTCATTCATTCATTAATTCATTCATTCATAGTGTTCTGCGCGAGATCAAGTCTTTCACTGCAAACCCAACGTTAATTAATATTTATTTATTAATTTATTAATACTGGCAGAGATAAGGCCATAGGGTCTTCTCTTACACTCTACCAGGACACAAAGTATACAAGCAGTGAAATTTAACAAAAAGTTAATGAAAGAATACTAACATATTATAAAAAATAATAATAGCATAACAAAATCTACACTAAACAATATGAAAATAATACCATAATGGGGGGGGGGGGAGTAAATTGCAGATCTAAAGATTCGAATATAATAAAAGCAACTCAATACAAATAGTTAACAAGGAAAATTTAAGGAAGAATACAACAAATGGAGTGTAATGAAATAAAAAAATAAAAAATGCGAAATTTAATAAAATCCACAATAAAAAAGGATATGATAATTCATCTGGTGAACAAGAGAACAGAAAAAAAAAAAAGGAAAAGGAAGAAAAAGACTTTTTTTTTACAAAACTATCGCAGAGAAAAAGGCTTATAGTTGAAAGGAATCTGAATTGAAAAAGTACAATTTTAGTTTATTTTTGAAACTGGATAATGTCCAACAGTCTATGACATGTTGCGGTAGAGTTCCAGAGATGAGCTTCAGAGACGGTGAAAGATGAAGAGTAGAAGGATGTTCTACCTTCAGGAATGGAGAATGTGATACGGTGTTGTGAGCGAGTATCTAATTCTTGATATGAGAACAAATGTTGAAAACGAGAAGCTAAGTAGCTAGGGTTAGAGTTCTGAAGAATATTGAAGAGTAACATGAGAGAGTGAATAGTTCTTCGCTCTTTGAGACGGACTCAGGACAGAATATAGTATTTAGTGAAGGTCAGATACTGTCAGATCTACGGGCGTTGCAAATAAATCGAACACATGCATTATGAACACGCTGCACCTGTCAGTCTCAGTGTAGAGAGTTACAGTAATCAAAATGTGACATCAAGAGCGATTGTACTAAATTCTTCTTGAGAACCAACGGAAGGAAATTTCGGATTCTTTTTAGTGTGTGAATTTTCATAAAAATTAATTTACGTAAGTGTGTGATTTGAGTATTTCAGCTTAAGTTTTTGTCCATATAAATTCCTAGTCACTGTAAGGGATACTAGTTTCATTGATTTTAACAGGGGATAAGTCATCTAATTTATTTGACAGTCGTTGATGTTCCATTATAATTGCCTGTGATTTCTGAGAGTTCAATTTTAGTTCAAATTTTTTCGTTCATAAAATAATAGATTTTTAGATACTTGTTAACTTCATTTATTGTGTAAGTTAGTGCCTGTGTATATACACACACACACAATATATGTGTGTATACATAAGTCATCAGCAAATAGGATATGTCTACAGTATTTAATATATTGTGATATGTCATTTATGTAGATCGTAAAAAGTATTCTCCGATCTTTCCTATTTTCCGCCTTTCTCTTAGTCTCCGCATGTCTCCATGTATTTTAATGTTGTCTCTCATCTGATATCTTCTTCTGCCCCGAATTTTTCTTCCGTTCACCATTCCTTCTAGTGCATCCTTGAGTAGGCAGTTTTTTCCTACGCCAGTGACGGAGCCAATTTCTTTTTCTCTTCCTGATCAGTTTCAACATTATCATTTATTAACCCACTCTTTCTAGCAGAGCAGAGTTAATGTTATTTTAATTATGCAAGTTAATGATATAATTAATGTTCCATGCGCATTATATTTAAATAAAGCAACTTCATTTTTTTATGGACCCTGATTCAGGTTGAGAAATTCACGATATATAGGTTACTTTAGGCATAATAAATTTTGTAAAGTAAGACATCTATTTATTCATGTTTTTTTTTATTTATGTAATACATTTTTAGCTCTTAATTTTTGAGATACTTAATATTTCTCAACGTTAGATGTCAGAAAATACGAGTATATACATGGACGTGTACTTACATTTTCATTGCATTTGGTAAAAACTGCATGCGCATGGAACATTTTGAACACCTAAAAATGTATAATAATTAAATGTAAATTCTTCAATAACAATCACAATTATTTATTATGCCTAATGGTTATACAAATGAAGGATTAGTCATGATTATAAGTAGAGCCGAAGAAACGTATTGATATCAGGGTAGTAAATAATTTCTACATTGTTTAGTGGCCCTGGTTGGCGAGTTGGTATAGTGCTGGCCTTCTATGCCTAAGGTTGCGGGTTCGATCCCGGGCCAGGTCGATGGCATTTAAGTGTGCTTAAATGCGACAGGCTCATGTCAGTAGATTTACTGGCATGTAAAAGAACTCCTGCGGGACAAAATTCCGGCACATCCGGCGACGCTGATATAACCTCTGCAGTTACGAGCGTCGTTAAATAAAACATAACATTTACTTTGTTTACAAAATTCGTCGCGTTGTAGGGTGTCTCTACTGTCTATAAGGAGCAGAGAAAATGAACATTCGACTCTCCTCAATAGTAGACCTGCTGTTGTATCAGAATGCGGAAACAAAAATCCAACAAAGATCAGACAATAAAGAGGACTGAATTTAGAACATGGGGAAATTATGTTTGATTTAATTGATAATGATATTTTTTGTAAATTTAATATTTGTTACGAGTTAATTAATTTGAAACAACCCTATCCTATAGATGTTAATTGTATTATGAGTTGATTCATATGAAGCGGACTGTACAAGCATCGCTACCGTAACCAGTCGCGCGTGCACACAAACATTTTGTAAACAACTATACGTACGATGCAGCGTAGCCTATAACCAATACTTTTTTCAGCCCTAATTATAAGTTAAATATAACTAGCGAAAGTGCACAAACGCAAACGTATGGAGCGGGCCAATATAAAGCGCTAGTCATATTCAACTTATAATCATGACCTAATGTTTTATTTGTATAACCATTAGACCTAATAAATTGTGACAGTTATTGAAGCATTTACATTTAATTATTATATATTTTAACTTGTCGGACCAAAAATGAATCTTAAACCTAAAAATGTAGTTTCGAGGAAAAGGCAAATTTGTAAAAGAGGATGGAACACAAACGTATGGAGCAGGCCAGTATAAAAATCGCTCCTGCAACTCTAAGACGTACAGGCAATACACCTCTTATTATCAACTTGCTAAGTGCCCAAAGAAAATTTTCATGGAAAAAAAAATATTATTATTATTATTATTATTATTATTACCACCACCACCACCACCACCACCACCACCACCACCACCACCACCACCACCACCACCACTACTACTACTACTACTACTACTACTTATGGCTTTTAAGGAATCCGGAGGTTCACTGTCGCCTTCACATAAGCCCGCCATCGGTCCTTATACTGAACAAGATTAATCTAGTCTCTACTGTCATATCCCACCTCTCTCAAATCCATTTTAATATTATCCTCCCATCTACGTCTCGACTTCCCCAATGGTCTCTTTCCCTCTGGGCTCCCAACTAACAAACTATATGCATTTCTGGATTCGTCCATACGTGCTACATGCCCTGCCCATTTCAAATGTCTGGATTTAATGTTTCTAATTATGTCAGGTGAAGAATAAAATGCATGCAGTTCTGCGTTGTATACTTTCTCTATTCTCCCGTAACTTCATCCCTCTTAGCCTCAAATATTTTCCTAAGCACTTTATTCTCATTATTATTATTATTATTATTATTATTATTATTATTATTATTATTATTATATTTTTATATAAACTCAATCCTGGTATCCCTAAAGGCTCTTCGTACAGTCGAAAAATTGGCACTTACCTGTTGAATAGAGAAATTTGTGTGGCCGTCTCCAAGTCTCCCATGCTGTGTGTGAATAATATAAACTAATAATCAATAGCATCGTGCATTACAGGCACTATGTTCGGTTCAAGTTTATCTAGTATTGCGAAGTTCTATATTCGCCGATGTTCGCTCTGGAGGAGGCCTGCCGTGTTTGTTCCACCTTGTTCAAAAACATTCGCTGTCCTCCACTCCCACTCCTTCAGTTCTAACCGCTTAAGGATTTTACCACAAATCTTGCTATTAATTTTTTGTATAAAATAAGAGGACGTTTTTAATGTTTTGGTTCCCTCTCTCATGTTCGAAAATTGAGTCATCTGTGAAACAAGTAATGAAATACGAGTATAAACCAATTGTAGGCATTGGAAGGACAAGGAATTTCTTTCTAAATAACAAACAATTTTGATGAAAATTTTTTTTATGCTTTAATGCTCTGACTGCAGTACTCGAAGTCCAACTTCGATTTACACACGGATAGTGTGCCGGCGTAGTGACTCAAACTCCGGTCTTCAGCGTATTAAAGACAGACGCTCCCTTATGCGATAATATAGTATCTGTATCGAAAGAGTTAAGCTTCAATGAGATCTTTATGGAAAATAGTTTTACTGAACAAGAATTTTGTTAGGCCTACTGTAGTGTAGACAATATGTGTTAAATATTTTCTTTAGGTAGCAGTATTTTCTTGGGAGTAAGAATTTAACCGCCATCGGCAAAATGTTTAGTAGAATATGAAAACCCCTAATACGCTCTCTTTCATTTTAAATGTTGTAAAAGCGATCCATAGGAGCTAATTATTGCTTTTCCATATAATTGGATTTGAAAGTATGGCACTTCTCAAGTCGTGCTAATTAATGCACTTGTGAAAGTAGCTTTTAAGTTATCAGTTATTTGTACACATGGAATAATGTAGTACTACATCTCAGATTACTCATTGCGTTTATGTTCGCTTATCACGTACGTGAAGGATACCGGAAATGCATTATGCAATAGAAAGTGTGTGTGTATGTATGTATGTATGTATGTATGTATGTATGTATGTATGTATGTATGTATGTATGTATTCACACTGCAAATGGGTATATACCCGGTGGCAGTGGTAACTAATTACACTCAATAATGCCAATAAGAAACACAATTAATAAAAATACAATTAATAATAAATTAATAATAATACTAATAATTAATACAAATAATAATAATAATAATAATAATAATAATAATAATAATAATTATTATAATATAGTTAGTAAACCTGAGCTAAACCATTTGCGTGAGATTAATTAATTCCTTGATAGTTAAATCATGTGAACTTGTTCAAATACGAGTATATCTTCCCAGAGGATTGACCATTCGTGAAGTGGGGTAGGAATGTTCCGTAAAACTAGCAAATTTATACCTATACAAATGAAATGATTTCAAAATGGAACCAAATTTGCAAAAGAGGCATCAAACTCGAAAGAAAGTCTACCGACTGGAATATATAGTTTGAGATAATTAACTAGTATTTTGAACGTCATTTAGATATCACAGAAAAAGGTCAAAACTAGGCCTATAAAACTTTTGGGCCGACGTTGATTGCGAATAAAAATTATAACAAGCAACAAGCACTTGGAACATACGAGTGTAATTTACCTGTCCTACCACAGGTTTTACGAAATTGACAAGATGCTTATGAAAATAAATAAAAAGACGCAATTGTTGCAATGCTTAACATCAATTCCTAATTTAGAATGAACCTACACAGTCATTACCTTTCTCAGTCTGCTGTATAGCAATGAATTGGATACTATTTTCAGAAAGAGTTGAAATGAGATTTATGAGAGAACAGAGTACATATATAGCGCCAGAAGAGATAACATTTTAAAAGATTTGAAGGTTAAGCCTATGATTGAAACATCGAAAATGTAATGGATTCAACACGTTTTGGGAATGAACAAAACTAGAGTACCTAAAGCAGTGGTTGGCATTTTTTGACTCGCGAATGAACCCCTTAAGGGGAGACGGATAAGAAATAACATTGTTAATGAATTACCTATAAGTTTCACATTTTTCGTCCATACCTGTGGAGTAACGGTTAACGCGTCTGGCCGCGAAACCAGGTGGCCCGGGTTCGATTCCCGGTCCGAGCAAGTTATCTGGTTGAAGGTTTTGCGGGGTTTTCCCTCAACCCATTACGAGCAAATACTGGGTAAGTATCGGTACTGGACCCCGGATTCATTTCACCGGCATTATCATCATCTCAATCAGACGCTAAATAACCTAAGTTGTTGATAAAGCGTCGTAAAATAACCTACTAAAATTAAAAAAAAAAAATCACAGTTTTCGACCTACGACCCTGGAATTTGAAACATTAGTTTAAAACAGGGGTTTCTTGACCTTCAATTGTCCCCCCCCCCCCAGAATTGTATGAATAATAGTTTTTATTTTTTGAAATGTGTTTTTAAAAAACATAAATTATGTACCTTTTCTATAAATTTGCTAAACCAATAAACCTAAAACTTTGCATATGTACAGTATTACCAAAACCTAAAGTAACATTTTCCTGCACTCAAATATTTTATTTAGGCTTTTTGTATTATTTAAAAAATATATATAAGGTATATACATTTTTTTATTTTTATTTTCTTCTAAGTCTTGTAAGGTATAAAACTCACAAACATTAACAAATCAGAATTTTGTTGCAGAGAATTATAGATCATACAGTTTTAAACTTGTGTGCGAAATTTCATAGTTTTACTCCTAATGGTTACATAAGCATTAAAAATATTAGTTACGGAAAAGACGATTAAAGTTATAGTACTATTTATATATCTCACCTCATACAGTGCAGTCAATGTTCTCCATATCCAAAAGGAAGTAGTAAGTCACAGCCTTCCTAGCACTGGTCAGATAGTTTGCCCGTCTAAATTCCAAGAAAATTTCTATAACACAGAAACTCCAAAATGGCTACCGGAAGGGGGAGTGGTATATTGCGCCGCGCTGTGGTATTTAAATTTTAAATAGCACTTAGGTCTTTCGGACAGGGAAAATATTTCAGTATCTAATACAGAAAAGTATGTAGGCGTACTATTTTTTAAAGCAATAAAAGAAATTTCCATTTTTGTCACAATTTCGCGTCTGTTTACCCTTAATACACAAGCAGAGTGGAGGGGTAAGGCATGATCTCCTTCCCCTTTCCACTACTTGTTCATTCAACGTTAAGTAGTTTGGGTATCCTCCCTCTCCAACCTTCCACTTTGCTGTGTATTGCGGGCTGCATTTTATACGACGTAATCTTTGCCGACCACTGACGTAGAATAACAAGACACAAACGAATGTAGAACATGTTGATATAGATGGAAAGGGAGGTCTTTAAAAGTATTACTGGATGATGTTGAATCAGCCTTGAGTTGTGCCTACTCTAATGCATTGTTAGAAATGTCATCAGTAATATATTTGAAAAAGAGTTTACTTCCATAGGAGAATATATGAACACACTGGATGAAATTGTGTACGAAAGGCGTGTTGAAGTGAAATGAGTTAAATTAATTAATTCTCTTGATAGCAGCGACGATATAATTTTCCTCAACATCACATTATATGGGATAAAAGGAAAATAGCTCATGTCCCTTTATAATATCACTCCTTTATGTTGATGCCTATCTTGTGTTACTTTTAGGCTTGTGATTGAAATGTTGATTTTAAATAAGGGTCAACATAGAAACTGTTTGTATTTATAAAGTTTTTGCATGTGTGCGATTGTACATAAAAGTTTGTTTTTTTTAAGAGTATAATAGACTACATAGCTAATTGTGGCTATGTCAAATATAAAATAAAATTTTGTGTAATTTTTCCATCAGCACTCATTTGTCTTCGGTTGCCTAGTGGTCATCACAGTTTTATTATTATTATTATTATTATTATTATTATTATTATTATTATTATTATTACGTCCTAGATTCGCGGGATGAAGCTTCTGAGATGAGAATTGTTAGCATGAGTTTCTTCGGTAAGAAAGTAAAGCTGAGAGGCTTTTTTTTTTCTCTAATAATGATTTTTGAGGTCTTCAAAATAACTCTAAACCCTGATGAATGAGATAGTTCCAGGAAAACTTATCGGTCATTCCTTAACCACTTAGATCAGTGGGCCCCGTGTATGTACACGCAAGTTTTTCCCATCTCTTTCATCCGTAATGCGTACCGTTTAATCTTCACAATCAGTATTATTATTATTATTATTATTATTATTATTATTATTCATTGCACTGAGTACTTCTGTACGAAATAATTAACACACATCTTATTTAATGTCGACTGCCGGGTAGCTCAATTGGTAGAGCAGCTGGCTACGGACTGGAAGGTCCGGGGTTCAATCCCAAGTAGTGACGGGATTTTTCTCGTTGCCAAACTTCCAGAACGGCCCCGAGGTTCACTCAGCCTCCTATAAAATTGAGTACCGGGTCTTTCCCGGGGGTAAAAGGCGGCCAGAGGGTGGTGCCGACCACACCACCTCATTCTAGTGCCGGTCTTGGAAAGCATGGGGCTCTACCTCCATGCCCCACAAGTGCCTTCATGGCGTGAGACTGGGATACCTTATTTAATGTCACTATGTAGATATTCTCTTTTATATACCGCTAGTAATAGAGCAAGTTTCAGGTAAAATATTTCGGATTCTATTAATATTGTCCTTGTTTTATGTCCCGGTTTTTCACAGCACGACTGGGGTTCGAACTTGCAGTATCTACATTCTTTAAAGTGTGCGGTTGTCAACACGATTCCTTCACTTTTAATCCATTTGTCGAGCCTTTGTAGCTGCTGCGATTAAAAAAAAAGTTAAATTAACCCTATAACACGCTGTAAAGTCACAAATTGACGAGAGGTTAGAGCTTCCACCTATTGGACAACCGACTTAGTGACAACGATGTCACTGGTGCTCACCGGCTTCACTCCCGAAGAAATTTTCCTTGTCATTTCTGTTACAAGTTAAGTGAACCGTAGGATGATAGAGTGACCGGTAGGATCAGATCGTTTAAAGAAGTCAGCTTATGTGGGAATCGAAATCGGGACCTCTGGATTTATAGTGTAGTGCTTGTACTACTATGATTCCACCCAACCGTTTATTTTAAAATTGATGTTAAATACAATAATAGAATATTGTTTCTTACACGAGTATGTCGCATAAATGTTATGCATTAAAAAAATTAAATTGTTTCTTACACGAATATGTCGCATAAATGTTATGCAATATTGATGGTTATTTATGCAGAGTAGAGAACTGCTATACAGGGTGTAGCGAAAAAAAGTGAGCAGAATTTTAGGTATGGATTCCTAATTTGTTTGGAGGACAAAATGATAATGTCAACATTGGTATGGAAATGCTTGGTTTCTCAGTAGGGCTTGCAAGTATGATCATAATGCACTTCATTACATACGTTTGCTGGAGTGATTATGATGCATTCTGTTTACATTTCCTTCGATAAACTGTTCAATATGTCGACCTTCTGCCTGAATACAGGCCATAGCTCATCGTCTCATTGAGATTCGAATATGCTTGACCTCCACTCGCACCTCAATCAATTGCACTTCTTTCTGTGGGGGCACTTAAAATCGTTGATGTATTCGGTTTCTGTGGATAATGAAGAAACTCTCCGTCATCGGATTCTGCAAAACTTTCAGACAAGAGTTATGCCAGGAATTCGAGAGTACGTTTGGATTTCAGTGAGAAGAGCTGTAGCTTGTATTCAGGTACGAGGTGGATATTTTTAACAGTGTCTTTAAGAAAGTGTAAACAATGCATCAAAATAATTCCAGCAAACGTAGGCCCTACTGGAGTGTATTATGATCACACTTGCGAGCACTACTCAGAAACCAAGTATTTCTGGACGCATGTTAAATTTTTTTCTTCTATACATTATGAGAAATCCATACCTGAAATTTTGCCCCTTTTTTCGATACAACCTGTGTATTTGCTAGTGGTATACGCGCATGTTTATTGAATTCTAAGTAAGGTAAAGCTTTTCATGACATAGAGACTGACAATATAACCATATGTACGTGGAAGTTGCTGTCTCGAAATAAAGAGATAATAATGTAGATTGACACACTAGGTCCACACTAGGTGTATGTGTGTGAAAATGGAATAATTGATATGCAGTCGGTTAAAGTACTGCAAGTTCAGTTGGCTTGTGAATTAGTTAAATTAATTTCTCGTTATGTTAAGTTTTACATATTGTCAGATACTTCTCCACATATTTTAATCCTGTATCGGGACTTTTGAAATGTTGAACTAATTTTCACTTTCCGAATTAAGCGACCGGCGATTTTCAAATCTAATCCTTCACGACTGTCATCGTATAAACAATTTTTGTTCCACTAAGAGTTTTTTTAAATTAAAGGAACAAAGAAACGTGAAAATCACTAGTTGCATGATCAGGACGATGTTGACGTCAGCCTGTGATAATAAACTTATATGCAAGAATTAGTCGCTGAGAGTTGACCCATCACAACCACACTTAATTGTTTCTAATCATTGCGTATAATATATAGGTATTATGATTAAGCTGTTTCCTTTTCACGTGACACTGTTTTCATTATTACCATATTTAAGGAATGAGACAAGTCCTTTTGTGCGTCTCTTCAGATGCATGTATTTGAAGTTGGGAGAAATCGGTTCTTGCATATAGCATTTTTTTAGGGACCTTAGACATATTGTGATCATTAGTAGGCGACTTATTTCCCTTTCTGACAATAACGTAATGAATTTTACTGAATTCCTAAATGAGAAACGTTCTTTGAGCGTTGCGTTATAGTGAGTAAACTGTTATTTTTCCTATGATGTACAGTAGACCTACTTGTAATCTCGTTTGCAAAAATTTGCGTCAATTTACTTGTATTTTGTTAGCAATTGTTGTAATGCAGTAGTTATTGTGTTTAGGAGACAGTAAGGAAAGGTAGGCATTGGCATTACGTTTCCTAATTCTGGACAAATACCTTATCCTTCGTGGCATCAATACGTATAGCGATATTTGCTTACCTGTTCCTAGAGATTCCCTAAATAAATATAACCCATTCTAGAACGTACCAAAACGGTTTTCCATTCTCATAATCCTGGTTGACGTTGAAAAACAGAAGAGCGATCTCGGCTGGGACGGTGCCGCAGCACATATTCTTTGCGGAAAGGTGGTCCTCCGCCGCGGCAAATAGTCCGCCCGACGTGTCGACCAGCAGTAACAGTAGTGTCAGTGGGAGAGCTTGCTGGCTACCCGGCCAGGCCACTGCCGGCCGGCCGGGATGGGCTTGGGTTTGGTGTACTCTCAACTGGTGTGGCTCGCCTGCTCGCTGGTCGTATGCACGACAGGCTTGCTTGGTGTGAGGCAATGGCAGCCCAAACCCTGAGCCATAGGGCGGAAGGGGGTTAGGGGGAAGTGGAAAGAGAAGTCATTACGGGTCGCGCATCATGATCAAGCCGCTTCCCTTTCCCTCCCTGTTGCTGTTTGGGTACACTCGCATTAAAAATCATCAACATTTGATCAAAATTGGAACACATTTCGTTGTTCCATGATATAAGATGTGCTACTGGGAAATTAAATTTGTTGCGAATTTATATTTATTCGCTAAGTGATTGTGTCCTTGTAAGACAGCACACTGCATTATAACTTAGCCATCAGGTGTTTCTTCTTGAACAATGGCATCAGCTTATGTACAGTATCAATAGCGAGTGATGAATGTTCCTGAACATATAGATTTTAATTGATCTTTGATGATAATAATATGTAGCCCCTTTCCACATCTATTTTGTCAGTGGACCGGTCGTAGGCGGTATTCATATACCATTATATATTTCGGTCGATATTCACTGTTCGTGTTATCCCATTTGGAGTGCTGCAGATTTTGCTTGGAGAGTTATTTTAAAGGTTTCGGTGCTTTCGACGGGCGCATTAATTTGCTTATTTATTGATTTCCGAGAAGTAAGTTCTGCTGCTAACAATCGTACGTTATTCATGTTATATGATGAGGAATGTACAGTAGGGCGTATAAAAAAATCCGAAATCCAAAACGTAAGAGTGTACAAAAGTTGCCTTGTAGTCTCTACTATGAGCAATAATAAAACAAGGTCTCTAATTACATTTTTCACCGAGCCGCTGGAAATCTAAAGATTAGCGTATAAAGCAGGGGCGGACGCAGGATTTTTTTTCGGGGAGGGATTTGTGGAGACAGTAAAAATGGAGTAATGAGAAATAAGTTTATATACTCATAATTTGTTTCCGAGTCACAAACATTTACAAGTTGGCCTGAGTAGCGTAGTCGGTATAGCCTTCTGTGCTCGAAGTTGCAGGTTCTACCCCGACCCAGCTCGATGGCATTTAAGGTGTGTTTAAATGCGACAGGCCTCATATCAGTCGATTTACTAGCATGTAAAAGAAGTCCTGAGGGAAAAAATTCCGGCACACCGGCGACGCTGATATAATCTCGGCAATTGTGAGCGTTGTTCAATAAACCATATTTTTTTAATTTTAACATTTAAAATGACTGCAATAGAAAAACAATGACAATGCCATTTACAGAAGAAGGCGACGAGGCTTCTTAGACAGTTCATCCAGTACTTCATGAGCTTTTACTTCTACATTTTTATGTATATACATCAAGGCCAGTCCATTTAATCTGTCTGCTCTCATCGTGCTCCTCACGTAAGTCTTCAAACACCGCAATGTTGAGAATGACCGTTCTGGTATTGCTGTAGTTACAGGCAATGTGCAGAAAAGTTTCAGCGCCTTGCGAGTGCAGGGAAAAATAATTTCATTGCACTTGTTCAAAGATGATATAAAATCAGTAAGTATTAGGTGAAGATTTTTCTGATCAAGGAAATTTCTTCTCCACATCTTCAATTCATTGAAGAGAGACTAGTGATGCATCAACATCATTGGGCCACTGATTTACTACAGCCTGAACAGCAGTTTCTAAATCTTCATCTGATGCTCGCACTATGTTTTTAGGCAGCAAAGTTTGTATGGACTTTAAGAATTCCCTAATGATTTAAAAACCTATCCTTGCGCTGACTAATGAAATAGTCTAAGAAGAGAAGGAAAATTACAAGCCTAAAATACTCTTCATGACTCTCTGTCTTGAAGTAACAACGCTGTGTTTGTCTTCCTGCAGTTCTTGGAATTTAACATTTTAGCAAAGAGAATTTACGTGGAAAACTCTCAATTCCTATGTACATTCACGAATTAAAATTAATATTATTTTTGTTTCTTGTTTCGTGTTTTTCTCAAAATTTCGGGAGGGGATATATCCCCTTAATCCCCCTCCCCCCTTGCATCCGCCCCTGGTATAAAGTTCTTTTCTTTTTATATATACAGGGTGTTTAAAAAATACGGGGCATAATTTCAGGTATGTATTTCCCACATGTAGACAATCAAAATAGTTCATTACAACATGTGTCCGGAAATGCTTCATTTCCGAGTTATGGCCTTCACAACATTGAAATTCACCGGAACGTTTTTCTTTCCTCACGTCGTTGTCATTACAGAAGATGTTCAAAATGTCCACCTCCTGCTTGAATACAGACCTCACATCGATGTCTCATTGACCTGCGAACACGATCCCAAACTCCAGGAGTATTGCGTATGTCCTCAGAACATGCCACAATTCGATTCCGAAGGGATTCCAAATCAGGCACCAGAGACGAATAAACCAATGATTTTAAATGACCCCACAAGTAGAAATCGTGATGGTTCAGATCAGGTGAGCGTGGAGGCCAAGCAATTGGGCCACCTCTACCTATCCATGGATCAGGAAACCTTCGATCCAAGTACCGGCGAGCCGTACGACTGAAGTGTGCAGGAGCGCCATCATGCAAGAAGTGAATGTGTTGACGATTGATCAGTGGAGTGTCTTCTAAAACATGAGGTATGGTGTTTTCCAGGAAGTTTGTGTACGCCTGCCCCGTAAGTCTGTTTGATTTGAATACATGTCGCACAGTCTAACGCCTACACAACACAGAATGTAACCTTCGCCTCGGAATGAACTGTCAGAGTGCCCTCTTAATGCCTCCTTTGATGGCAACGACCTGCGGAAAGAAAAACGTTCCGGTGAATTTCAATGTTGTGAAGGCCATAACACGGAAATAAAGCATTTCCGGACACATGTTGTAATGAACTATTTTGATTGTCTACATGTGGGAAATACATACCTGAAATTATGCCCCGTATTTTTGAAACACCCTGTATATATAATTTTTCGGTGCATGGTCAATAGGACTTCAGTGAATTATACATATTTTCTTTTACAATTATTAGTTTCTGGTAAGCTGTTAAAAAGAAAAAAAAAAACTTCAGTTTTCACTTGGTACTACGGACTTGTTTCTGTGTGGGATACAAGTCAATACAGCAAAATCACCAATTTGCCTTAAATCTTATTTTCTAACATTTTGTCGCTATTAACGACTTATGTCCTTAGTATCATTACTATATGATGTACTGGAGAAATGTTACGTTGACCATTTAAGATTTTTATGCTTCTGTACTTTAACAAGTGCACATTGCATTAATGAGGAAGCTTGTAAGATTTTTATTTCTACCATTGTTGCATTCTACAGTGCGATCGAAAAGTCCCTCCGCAGCTCTATTAGTTCTAGTAACTCTGTAGAAAGTTGGCACTCTCCCAATCATTCCGGTTTGACAACCTCACACCACCAGTTCATCATAATATCATGCTTAGCGGCCAGTGCTGCCACTTGAATTCTCTGCCAAATACACTTTAATTCTCTGCCTAGTGGATTCTCGACTACACAAGCACTGCGGAGAGACTTCTCGATCGGACTGTAAAATGTGAAGGAATAGCATTAACTAGTTATTGAAAGTGTTGCAAGGTGTTTTGTCGTAGAAAAAAAAATGATTCTTCTAGTACAAAAGCAAGCTCACATTGACAAAGTAAGGTAAATGTTTTAGTAGGAGTATTTTTTTTGTAGATATTTATATTTTTAATGTAAAATAGGCATATGGACTCGCTCAATAGATTAGAATCAAATTAAATCCATTGCTTTTAGTGATTGATATTTATTTACTACAGATATCTGGTTCTGCATGGGTTATTTTTTGCCTACTACAATAGAATGTTCTGCGAATTTTACTTTTCACAATAGTAATAACAACAATACATACATTAAGGATAATGAATTCACTGAATTCCTACGAAATTTAAATTTGTTATAGATGAATGCATTGATGATAATTGAGTGTTGTCTTCGCTGCAGTCGAACTAGGCAAAATCGCCAGATAATAATATTGGAGGAAAGCATCTGATAAAAGATCATAAAACAAACAAAAATCTTTTACGGATTGCAATAATGACAGCGATCGAGACAACATAATAGGTCTACCCCAGGACCAGAAAGGCAAAGCAATCTGGAGAAAGTAATCTATAAAAGAAACATCTAGTACTGAAAGTTTCCAATAATGTCCATATCTGCAACAAGACCTCATTTTAAAAACTGTTCTCTCAAACTGTAGTGGACACATCTCCTTCGAAAGATAAAGTTGGGCTTTCTTCTGCGAACAGTGACAAAGCTGAAGCCAGTCCTTGGAAAAAAGCAGTGCGTATAGAATGAACACTTCTTTCAAATACTGGGCAATCAAACGTTGATGTTAATGGAAAGAAAGTACATGCTAGGAAAATGAAAGCACTTAATACATGCTGGTTCTGAAAAATATTAGAAAAAAAAAATACTTCTTCTGAATACTGGGGGCTTGGTAGGCCTACTCATGATAAAAGGCTTACATTTTATCACAAACGTGTTACCAGTAAAGCAGTAAAAATCATCAGACCTAGGAAGGAAAATAGTTTAAAAAATTAAAGAATGTTACTCATGATTACAGTTTTGAAATTAATGCGTGCAGATATCTGTTTTCTCATCGCATGAATAAACATGAGAAATTGGGTAAACAAGTCATTCAGAAAAAAAGAAAATTTGAGAATCGAATGAGCAGTAAGAACTTACATTGTGTCTTTCCCTTATGAAATTCATTATACCAGAACCTCTGTTATTTAAACACTGAAAATTTACAGAGTATGGTGAATATTCAGGAACTTGCTGGGGTGGGCGAAACGTTCCTTGCTTCCCATGCCACACACAGTCGGTCGAGACTGGTGAAGATAGTGATGCTTGAGCTGCAGTTTGTGGTGAAAAAGATGTTTTTATTAGATTCACACTGGCTACAAGAAAGCAACTCCTATACTATGAGAAGAAGGCAAATTATTATTTTTCACGGAGAGCAAAATGAAAATAAAAATAGAATAAACAAACAATAGAAAGCAAATTATAGTATGGGTGGGTGGTGATCTGGAATTCGTTTGCAGCAGTTCTGGGTTCGTGCAGCAGCTGTAACATATTTGTACGTTTCATTTTTCACTCCTGCCATCTCTTGGAACTTAAAAATAATGCTCATTTTTTTATCTCTCAATAATAACAAAATCATAGCAGTCTGTATATAGCGAAGACCTATATATTTAATCCATTTGTTTTTTTTTTAAGGGCATGTTACTGATTTTCATCGCTTGAAAATTAAGAAAATTCATAAAAAAATAAATCATTTATACATTAAAAACTCTTCCTCATAATATCACATAGGTACATTATTAAGAATACAATAATTTTTTTAAACCTCTTAATGTAGTTTTTTGACTGATGACCTTAAAAAAAAGAGACAGGTATACATAGACTTATACTTTCTCGACATCGCAAATGTTACAATATTACACATTAAATGTTCACAAACATAAACCTTATAATCCTTATGTGATTGTTTTATAGCACACAGTGAATATCATTTTCAAATTTACCATTCAGAACGACACCCTGTTACATGGAGGGAAAAAACTTAGGCCTATACAGTACATGGAAAAACTATCTTCCACTTGGCTGATACAGTTTGCAGCATATTTCAAATTAGGCACGTCACTTAAATTACATCTTCAATGACGTCATCAGGATGTGTTCGATAATATATTTTAAATGTCACTAAGTGTGCTATATCCACAGCTTTGACGTGAATACGTCTATAAGTTCGGTCCGGTACTAGGATGCCATCCATAACGTCGACCGATACATTTCAGGAGATTATTTTCACGCCTATAATTTTATTTCCACACTACACAACAAATTCCAATGAAGTATAGGGTGATTGACAGACGAAGAATCAATGTATCCACCGTAAACTTGAGTTGGAATAGGTGACGTCATCTAGCGATACGCAAAAGAGGGGGGAGGAATTTAAGGTGCGAATTGGCATGTCGCGCAACATCCGAGGCAGTGTAACTCGAGTCTCAGAATTCAATTTGTCATCATAAACACGTTTACGTTTAATAGTACTTACATGACGCTTTACGTTAAACTCCTAGAACATAACGTTCACACAATTTGCAAAATAGTTTGTTTTAAATAATAAACACATCATCAAATTCTGGAATATGTGCTCTTAATTTTGTGTACACTGTATTTCTATTTTTCGGCATAGGCTCTGTAAGATACGTGCACTAACTGCTGACTGACACACTTGAAAACAACTGCACACAAGTTGCGTATAATTTTCATTGACTGAACTGTACTCCTGCTTGAACATTGAAGTAGTTCGGTTGAAATTCACAAGAACTTTGGCTGTACATATAATATTTCACCATTACTTTATAGTACTTTAAATCCCTTGCCCTAATTATAATATTAGCTTACGTATTCCGACAAAAGATATGAACGGTCGCAAAATTTTGTGTAATAGAAATTCAGAATTTCTTTTACTAGTCTCCAGATGCATTAAAAATGCCAACATGCATGGCTGCGAATCCGATCCTATCAATATATAGACTTAGATTCCCCTTAGCAATGACATATCATTTATTTATTCTTGTAAAATTATCTTTAATTGTCTTTGTAACATTTCTAGTATTCTTATGGTATAAAATATCGCCGATTAGAGAAAAAAAATCTTGGTTTAATGTTTTTATTTTCATTTGTATCCATTGATTCATATTATAATATTAATTTACTCATTTTAAATTCGTTATTATTATAATTGTAAATATTGATTTCAATTTATATTATTGTATTATTGGTGTATCAGTTGTGCTGGGCTATTATTGGCCAATGGCTGTTGTCTAGCACATTAATATCATATTAAATAAAAATTTCTGGTTCTACATTATTACTAATATGTTTTCTTGCACTTTGTCTATACTTTTGCAAACGGAACGGATTATCTCGCGAACTCATTGTCACATGAAATGAGCTGAATGGACTCTCTCTAGAAAATGTTTCAGGCTTGTCGCAATTCTTTTTTACCCATCCATGAGATATATATCGCGCAATGAATACATATAATTACTTAGAAACACAATGTTTATGTAGATGTAGATTTTCATATTAATTTGTATAATTATGGTTTCTTCATACCTAGTAGCCTATATCACTCTGAGCTGCCCCCCTCCCCAATGTCCCGTATCTCCGCTTATGCCTATGCTTGAAAGTAAAATATTATACTTAATACACATATTTTTCTGTTTAAGTAGGTTTCTCTTTGTGTAATTTCATAAACCGGTTATTCGTACATTGTATATTTTAAAATAATGATCTGTTTACGAAAATTGATATTTGAAAGTGATACTAATATTAAATGATCTTAATGATTTGTAATGAAATATTAAGCTATTCCTTCATTTCAAATAACCAGCAGTACTGTCAACCAGATTACTGTAAAACTGTTTCTGTGTATATTTATCCACCTATGACGAGGGTTCGGAACTAGTGACTGCCAATCCTTAAGAACGAACATGAGAATGCTCAAATGTCATCTGTCAAGTAGCCTATTTCTTTCTTATTGTATGTCTCCGCAGTTTAGGAATGCTTCTTCGGTTTATGGGACTAAATATCGTATTCAGTATCATATTAAACCAAGTAATGTGTATGCTCTTGCGTAACATGTACTGCATTTTCCAATATTTAGAAGTTGAAACTTCAATCCTTACAAGTTGTATGTTGTAGAACTATATGGACAGTTATGCATAGCTGGGTGGAATTCATTATAAATCAAATCGCTGAGAAAACGCCCACCTGTTGCTGAAAGCGTCTTTTAAAGTCTTCCCTCATCCTCTGACACACAAAGATTACTTTCTAGGTCTAAGAGAATATAAAAGTGCGCAGTTTTGTTGGCAGTAAATTGGTATATCGGTTTAAGTTAAAAGAGAGTAGGCCTAACACCGAGTGGCACATTCCTTTCGATTGCAACGAATAACTTATATGCATTAGATTGTTTTATCAAAAACTGTAATAACATTGAATATAGATCTCCAAATATAATAATAATAATAATAATAATATTATTATTATTATTATTATTATTATTATTATTTGTTCATCTCAGCAGTACAGATATTGAGTTAGTATATAATATGCTTGGATGTTTGTCTCGCTTGAACGAAATGCTATTTCTAGAGCTTATATAATGCTTGGCTTTACAATATCAAAATATATTTTTTCGAACGGGAATGAGTATAAAAAGGGTAAAGTGACGTAGTACGAAAATATTCTGTTCAGGTGTGCATTATTCTATCAATTTAATTTCGTCTGAATTATAGATTTTGTTTAATTGTGTATTATATTGTATAATATGTTGTCAATCCGTACAGTCTCAAAAGCAAATAGAAAAAAGTAGTACTACTACTAGTGGTGGTGGTGGTGGTGGTGGTGGTGGTGGTGGTGGTGGTGGTGGCGGTGGCGGCGGTGGTGGCGGCGGCGGCGGCGGTGGTCTTCTTAAGCACTTGGCCCCATTGATATTTTTGGTTTCACGAACTCGAAGTTAATTTAAAATTGGTCCGCCCAGCTTATTCTAAGTCTACCAATGTCTTCTTGTTGTTGTTGTTGTTGTTGTTCTTCTTCTTCTTTTCCTTCTCCTCCTCCTCCTCCTTCTTCTTCTTCTTCTTCTTCTTCTTCTTCTTCCTGCTCTTAGTCGAGAACCAATTTCACTTGTTCTGAACGATTTCCAAATTAGGAAACTGGGAGTTTAGAGTCGGATCGAAATCAGTTCACGTCTTGGAACGCATATTGAGCTACTGCGCATAAGCAGGCACTTTAAAACAGTGGCGGCTTCTGCAGGTTTCTTAAGAGGAGGAAAGACGTTAACAGCACAAAATGACATCTTCTTGAATGAAACATGCTATAAATTAGCCTACATGCATACATATAAGGCTGGTATTCTTAATAGACACTTTATATCACCCCTTTGCAAAGTGACACTTTTGACGAAAGTGGCTCTTTCATATTAGTGCTATTCATAGACGATTGAAGAAGTGCACCTTACAAAGTGTCACTTTAAGCCAGCAAAGTGTAGAGCTACAATTTGGTTGGTAGCAAAAGTCCTACAATGCCTTTCAAAACAAGTGAACAAACAATAACAAATTAATCTGTAACCCACAGATTATAATGCTTGTGATTTGAGTTGGGAGCCTAATTGATCGCGCGAGAAAGAAAATATATGTTTAAAGTTGTTTTATTTCAGTTTTTAGTTTTTTTTTGCCGATAGTTTAGATCATTTCAGTCAGTTCAGATATATAATATTTTATTAAATAGATAGTGATACTGCTGGTGAAATTAGGTTAGGTTCTGTACAGTACATAGCTGATCCATTGATTTATATAGTTAGATTAGGTTTTGTACATATCTTTTTATTGATTTATATCGTTAAGTTAGGTTTTGTATGTATCCGTTCCACTGATTTATATAGTTAGGTTAGATTTTGTACATATCTTCTATTGGTTTATATAGTTAGGTTAAGTTGGACTGAGTAGGTTAAATTTACATTTCATTTATATCGTTGTTAGGTTTTATACGTATCTGCTTAATTGATATACCGTTTTGTTCCCTTTATTTTCATTTTTGTCTTTTTCGTGAATAGTGAATAGAAGTCAAAAGAATGAAATAAACACATTACGACTGCTATTATTATTATTATTATTATTATTATTATTATTATTATTATTATTATTATTATTTTTATTTTCTCTCTCTCTCACTCTCTCTCTCTCGTTTCCATTATTGCCTGCTCTTCTGGAATATTTTGAATGCCAAATTTTTCTACAATGCAAAACAAGATAGGCCTAATGGTATGAGATCTCTTTTCATGGTGAGGTTATGACTGCACATGAACTAGAGACAGTGTCTCAGCAGAAGCAGCCATTTCAGATGTATTGCTTACCGTCACGAAAATATATATTATCAATACAGTAATGATTATATCAACATCAAGATAAATCTTATCTCAAAATACAGTAGTCAACAAAAATCAAAATCATTTAAAATCCAATATAATTATGGAATCTGGTTAGAAAGTAGGCACGTGAGGTCTCTCAATGCTAATTTAAGATGGTGAGAACATGAGATTGAAGTTAGTTTAATATCAAGTTAAAAAATTCGTTTCAGTAATAAAAATAGGTTATATATTCATATCTACCTACATATCACTTCATCGAATTGAGGTTATAAATATACGAATGTTACTACAGAAATACGTTAACTATAATATTATAGATATTAATGTATAGAATTTTAATGCAGTCAATAACTGTATTATTGGAGGCACTGGCAAACCTCTATTATTCGTTTTTGTCAACCGGTCCTCGAAAAGATGAGCAATCTCAATAACAGTTTCTTTATCAAATCGGAACCTTTTTTTAATTCTGTATCATTATAAAATTCCACGGGATTGTCTTTAAGCCTATCCCTAATGTAACGCTTTTGTACATTGTCCACTAATTGTGCCATCTCTTCCGCACGTTCAAATAAATAATTCGACAACTTCTAAGCCAAGACGTCCGCCATTTTTCTACAAAGTGACACTTTCGGCTCAAAGTGTGGTCGGAAGTACACTTTCATCCAAAGTGCTCCTTTGCACCAAAGTGTCGACTGTGCAACGGAAAAGTGATATTTTGCGTCTTCCAAAGGACACTTTAATCGAAAGTGTCGACTATGAATACCAGCCTAAGACCAGTTAGTGTTGGGGTTGACCTTCCCTTTTGTATAAGCCTAGCAATAATCTGTTCTTGTAAACGGAGTTTCCTAAAGTGCCCAAAATATAATATGTTTTCACTTCCATTCATTGTTGAATAATTGCACAAGTTAACAATTACAAGGAAATTCACAACCTCGAAACATTTTTCGCGCACACTACAGCATCACACGTGTTGAAATAGTTTAGCTACTAACACGTAACCGGAACCGTTTTATAGAAGTGAGAATGGGAAATAATCTGTTAGGAAAACGAGAACACGGCACCCACTCACGTGGTTGTGTTGTGACATGTACATTTTACAAGTTCAAAATCACATGCTTTTCAAGAATGTCTGTTCTTGTAAAGTCATACTATCATTATTGTTCAAAGTTATTCAGTGGCCGAATAATTTTTTTATGTTAAAAATAATGTAGTTTGGAGTACTTCAAATATCGTTGTACAAAACTGACAACTTGGCTGTTGCCCTGTCTAGTAGAAAATCAATGGCAGTGAATTTCAGGGGCCAAAAAATCTGCGATACTAACGTAGAACTACTTCCTCTTTGTTTTATATAAACCCGACTTTAACTTTGAAATATCCTCGAAAGTTTAAAACCATGAATAGTAGCCTATATAAAATGCAATGTATAATAATTTATTTATAATTTAAAAAAAGTTATATGGTGTCTTTCATAGCTGTTTTCATTGTCTCCTCCTATGTTTTATACTCTGGTTGAATGCAACATCGCTAGATGGCAGCGGTAGCGAGCTTGTGCACGACCAGTCGGTTTCTGTCAGTGAGCTCTATACATATAGTTCACTGGTTTCTGTCTGTTACACTATTTCCCGTCCATGCGCAGAATAAGAGGAAGATCTCCTCCCTTTTCGTTCATTTACTTGCTTTAAAACTGCTTCTTTCTCTGGCCGCTAATGCGCTGTTTATGTGTGTTAGTTAACTGCAGTAAAGGAGGAAAGGATTAACTTTCCTCCTCAGAAACAATCTCGCATCCTTCTCACAGTTTTCGCGTAGCACATGAGGGCGCGTCGTTTAAAACTCGATCAACCGAGGTTTTGTTATAGCTCTGAACTTAAAATTTATCGAATCTTCCTCGAATTTCAAGGCACATATTTTATTTGGTATTTACTTTAAAAAGAAGAAAAATGTGAGGAAGACGTTCCTGCCTTCTCTCCTCCGAGGAACGGCCACTGGTTTAAAATCGATTCTGAATTGTGCTGGAACAAATCTAATATTCCTTAGTATTAGTTGTGTTACTACCTGAAATAACCTGTGATCAACAATAATCTTTGTAGTTTTATTCTCTTCAGCTCTAGTTAAAATTAACAATCCAGATTTCCAGGCTGCAATAGAAAAGAAAAGATGTGAAGCAATATTGAAGGAGATGTGTAAAAACTGAATACTCATTCACATTTAGGTATCATATTATAGGGGTGCCATTTTAAATTTCAAAGGAGCTTGGAGGAGAGAGGGGGGTGAAATCTAAAATGCAATTAATACTGATTTTAAACTTTCCCCACATTATCTAAATTGATGAGCTTTTCTTTTAATTGAAATATCTACCTAGATTAGACTGTGAAGTTTGACATCAGCAGTTAAATATTGAGAACAGAACTTGCAAGGCTCACATAAGGTAATTTGAAAGGTATCTTCTTTCAAATTACTTTATGTGAGAAAGCTGATCAAGATCAGATACTAAGTAGGGGAGAGGGGGCAGAATCGGGTAGCTAAGGAAAAAGTTCCATTACTCGTTAGTCTGTTGACTAATTTACTCCTAAACATTGGTTTTATTAAGTGCTGAATGTCTACAGCATTTACTTAATTAACAGTACATGTAAGGAAAACTTCAACAAAAAATTATACACAAATTATTAAGTCTATAATTCACGGTTTTGCTCCATGGATTGGGGCACCACCGGGGCCATAATCGGGTGAAGTCCATAGTCTCTATTATGGATATTTATCAACATCCATCATATATGAAATAATCTAATGTCTTCTTGGGCCAACCAGTGCATTCCTCATGAGCCCATTTTGCACATTTTGTGCACTTCATTCATTCATTCATTCATTCATTCATTCATTCATTCATTCATCTGGACTTTTTTAGCATAATATTTTTCTTTGCATTAATTGCAACTGACGTTCTCTTCTTCATCAGTATCTTCGTCTGTGAAGTGTAGCCTTCTAGGGCGTTTGATTTTTCCATTTGCTGCTGAGTTTTTCCCCTTTCTTTCTTGGAGATTAAAAAAGAACAGTTTTCACACGATGTTTTACCCTGATTTCCTCTCTGGAACGCGGAATCGGCAGAATGTTTTGTGGTGAAACCACAAAAACATTGTCATTGTCATTTTGGCGGATGTTGCCCACGTGAGATTTCTGTTGTGATTTCCATCCATAGCCACATTTGCATTCTGCATCTGCGGAATATTAAAGGTAGCTGGAGCCATTTTGTAATCCATCTTTCCGTTACTAACTTCTTCCACTGCTCTTCGCATGTTGTCCTCGTCCCAATTTTGATGGTTGGATTTCCTTTTATGAGTTCGCACCATAGTTATTCCTAAAAGTATAAACAAAAGCAGTAAAATAAATGTTAAGGGGCATAATCGGATATCTACGGGGTAGAACTGTTGACCATTTGACTATGATGCTCCTCCTCAAGAACTCCATTGCATCCACTTAAACAACGAAACTAGGGAAGAGAAGCTAATATACATAGATCACTGGCCACTCAAATACCTCAATTTCATTCTCTTAGGAAATTCCTGACAGCCGCAGAATGTGCTGTGGCGTTATCCTAAACAAAGAGAAATCCAGGGCCAGCTCTAATGGCAGGAGGAATTCATGTTCTTCCAGAACGTCTTCAATATACCGGAAAGCATTCAGTCTCTGTGGAACAATTACAAGGTCCGAACGATTATCGTACATAATATCGGCCTAGACCATTATGGATCCCGTGCCAAATTTATCAACTACCTACTTGGACACATGCTGCAGACAGTCTTTCCCTTGGCCGTGCCCATACCCTTAAACGACCATCACAACTTGTAAGATGATACCTGGATTCGTCCGATAAGAGCACAGACTGGCACTGGTTCAGTTTCCAATGACCATAGTTTTCAGCAAACAAGTCTTGATGCCTTATGTCGATTTGTTATGCGTGATTTTTAACAGGCCTTTTTGGTCGTATATTCCCTTCCCTTATTCCTCATGGTTTGGTCTGAAACCCGGACTCTGGAAGCCATATGGATGTCATTTAGCAGGTCTCTTGCAGTTTCTGTATGCTGTCGAAGAGCAGATATAAGGACGCCACAGAAGGAGAAACATCAAACTCTCTAGCTAGCCATTTGTCGCAGAGATTGACCTCGTAAGAGAAGTAGAGCATGATACACTTCAAACTCATTTAAATGTCTCATTTTGTCAGAAACTTTAATAAACAAGACAATAATCAGCAGGGAACGGATTTATATGGACTAAAAATATATGAAATATGTAAATATATATGTAGTTATTTTTACCAAAATATGGAATTAAATATGGATTTTTACCAAAATATGGAATTAAATATGGACTTAAAATTATAAAAAAATGACTATGTACGTTAAATATTGGTACATTTTAATCAAACTAAACAAAAAATATAATGGACGTACCTTATCTTCCAATGTAGTTTCAACAAAACACAATTTTTATTGTCTGTTACCATAACAATAGGTTACAAACATTTCTTTCAAGTGCTGAAAAGTGAATCTTCTTCTATTGTCTCTGAGGATAGATTTATACTGACTAAAAGAGCGTTCGACGTCACAAGAAGTAACTGGTACATAATTCAATTTCACAATGTCTGCTGGGGATAAGTCCAAGTTAATCTTCACTGTTGATTCACCACTCATCACAGCAACAACCTTTTGTAGTTCTTCATATCCAGGGTTTTTTGAAAGTACAGTGTCCACCTTAGCTCTTACTGCATCTGCAACTTTACCTCTACCACGATTCAGTTGTTCCACAGTACTATTTATAATTTCAAAACTTTCAGATAGTGAAAGGTGCCTATTTTGGAGACTTTTGAGCGTTTTTATGATGCATGAAAATGTATGCTGAATGTGAGCTAAGTCATTCTTCACACTTATGTCACAGGTAACTGTTTTCGCAGTATCAATTGAGACTGCATCTTCAGAGTCCAATGCAAGGAGAACATTGTTAATAGAGTCTATATGTTCGGCATAATATTCAACTGCTTCTAGCCATGTACCCCATCTAGTTAAAATTGGCTTTGGTGGCAATGGAATTTCAGGGTACATTTCTTTCAACACGTTAACTCTACTGGGAGCTTTGAGAAATACTTTTTTCACTGATGAAATCAACAAATCTACTTTAGGGAAATTGTCTCTGACCACTTCTGCCACACGATGAAATGCATGCGCCACACAAGTAAAATGAGTCAATTTAGGATATACAACAGATAATGCTTGTCCAGCTTTGACCATATAAGGGGCAGCATCGCTAATAAAGAATAACACATTATCGTACATAATACCCTTTGGCCACAGGATACCCATAGCTTCGTTGAACAGTTTAACTATAGTTTTGTTATTGCACTTTTCTAGAACATCACAATGTAAAAGAATTCGTTCAGAATATTGTTCACTTAACAAACCGATAACTACATTACCAACAAGTCTACCTTCTTTGTCGGGAGTCTCATCAATGGAAACCCAAATTGAACTATCTTTAATTTCATCTCTTATCTTCTGTATTGTCTCATCGTAGATGGATGGAGCATACGTCTTCCTAAGTGTTGACTCATCCGGGATTGTATGTTGAGTATATTTTTCAAGGAATTCCCTGAAGACCTTATTCTTTAGTTTGTAGAGAGGAATATCAGCAGAGATGAGAGAACGGCACAGGTCGATGTTAAACTCAGATCTTACATTCGATGTTGTTGGTTGTGTTAAAAACAATTGTCTCTGCTTGGAATTTAGTTGTTTGTTGGCCTGATGTTTACTAGTTGTAATGTGTTGTTGCACCAGGAACTTTTGTGTAGATGATACTGCACACTGACACAAATTACAAAATAATATTTTATTGTCAGTTGATAAACCATCTTCTTTAAATTCTGAAATGTAACTTGTTAGTTTTGATTTTAAATTGACTGAATGACGTACTTTTGGCATATTTACCGTCTTTATAGTATGATTTACAAAACTGAACCTATGTGTACTCTGACTGGCATTTAACTGTTGAGCTGCACAACTGAAGTCTGTTAAAAATTTTAAATTAAATTAATACAGTTTTGTAACTTACTTTCCCATTGTTGATAGGACTGCTAATTTTCAAATAACTCTGATGTTAAAGGGATTACTGAACATGTGTTTAAATTTCTATTGTTGAAATGTATTTTTAAAAGTTAATGGAATTTTGTTTTGTTTTATTGTTAAACCTAATATAATATGGACTGTTTTATATGAAATATGGAAAATATATGGAAATTAACGAAAATATGTACTAAACTCTAAAATATGGAAAAATATGGAAAATAAAAGTAGGATTTTTCAACCCTACACATTGTGAAACATAAAGATAATGCAAAATATAAATTATATTAGCTTTATAAGTAAATATGTATTTACATATAAATCCTTTCCCTGATAATCAGCATTCTTTACCATTAGTAATGTCACGAAGCTGATCAATTAAAAGTTGTCAGGCCTTCCATAAATCAAAGATTTTTTATTTCAAGTAATTACTCGTGAATTTTTAAAATTCTTATTCATAAATGAAATTTGAAGGGTACACGAGAAAAACGATCGAGGTCCATCAAAAATCGAAATTGAGTTAATAATCCTATCTTATAGTGGAAAAGAAGTACTATGATGTGGTCTAGCTAGTAATAAGAAGTCATCGTTCTTGACATTACACTACGTCAATTTCTATTAAATACACACATAACAAAGTATTAAGTGCTTAAACTTTAAAATTCGTTTTTCTCGAAACTTTCTAAAATGGACCTTGATCGTTATTCCCGTGTACCCTTCATTTATGTTTCAATTTATATATTTACCAATTTTCACTGTTACGGCTTAAAAAACAATAAACTATACAATTTATTATAAGTGTTCCCCTAATTGTTTTCAGCAATGCATAGAAAGAGTTGTTAAATGAATATCTTCCTATTGTTATGTAAGGCCACCTTTAAATGTAGAGTCATTTGTTTACTCTTTATTACTCGTATGTTTGATTGAGACGGTACTGACATAAAAGCATTGTTATTTTAAAACTCATTATATCGTTAAATATCAGTCCATCGAAATTTTGCATACAACAAAACTTGTCGGAAACATTTTTAAAGCAACTTTTGTTATGTAATATTGTCCTAAAATCTATAATAAGCTAGATATTTCGATTTATTCATTTTAGGTCCCCTTATCCCCCTTTTAAAGAAAGTTTTTCAAGTGACACAACCTAAAATCCAAGTGGGAACTAACTTCACTTAAGTACCAATTTTCATAGAAATCGGTTCAGCCATTATCGCGTGAAAAAGTAACAAACATATAGAGACATACAAACAAAAAATGTCAAAAATGCGATTTTCGGTTTCAGGATAGTTAATTATACATGTTTACACCAATTATTTTCGTAAAAGCGAAAATTACCAGAACAATTTTGGTTACGGTTTTATTATTAGTATAGATAAGATGATTGCATTCATCATACAAACTGTATTTACGTGTTAACTTTTCAGAATTGTACTCCCTTCATAGTGCTCCGTTTCGTTCATAATGTACAGATTTGTAATTGTGGAAAATTTGAAAGCAACAGCTTTACTAGTTCTTGAGAAAAACTCATTTAATTTTAGGTTAATATTTTTACACAAATCACATTATTTGCTTGTGCAAGCGTCCATTTATAAGCAAAAAGGACGGTGAAAAACAATTGAATATACACTATGGTCAGAATCAAATAAATATTTTTATAACTTCATAAAAAATCTTACAGGCAAATTAAGAACAATTTTTTGTGATTCCAACGTCTGCTTTATAATGCTTTCCTACCGCTTTTGAATTTTACTGAAGCTTGTTTCTGGAATTATTCAAGCGGGACTTGCGTAGCTGGAGTCCTCACAAGGCTTAATTTGGCAAGGACATTATAGAATCGTCCAACATTTTCATTCCATACACGCAATTCTAACTCAAGTGGCATTCTGTATAAAGTTCAAGACTGCAATTTAATTGTTGCACATATCACGATCTCTAAAATTCTAGTTTTTTTTTCCTCATGTGAATAACGTAGACGTAGACATAGAAAGTAATTGCTAGTTTTTACTGCTTTATTTTTATTTTATTATTATCATTATTATTTTTTTTTTACATACTTTAACTACGAAAGTTTGGGCTTAGTTTTATTGAAATGACATGGTGACATTGGAAAAGCGGTGACATTAGACTTTCGGATGACCAACGTATGCTGCCCCTTAATATCTGTATCTAACATCAGCTCGCTGGATTCGAACTTCGGCCGCCATACTGAAATGTCGCCTTCTATGCGAGTAAGCAATGGCTTGTGTCTGAATGGCGGCATTAGAGCAAGCTAGCGGAGGTGCAAAATTTTATGCATTTATATCTCAACTTTATGTTTTATATCTGTATGTTTTTAATGTTCTGTTACACAAATTTACTTTTTTTTTTTTTTAAATATATCCGTCGATGCTATAGGAACAATGAGCTCCTCATCGATGCATATTGGATGCCGAGAAGGCACTCGCTATCCAGTCAGTTGTATAGAGGGTTGTTGGTTTTCTCAGAACTGTACTCTTATTAATCAATCAACAGATCCCGAGTGGAGCGGGTTGCTATGGAGACCATGCTACAAAGCGGCACAGCATGGATAGTGTACTGTGTGGCCATGTCTTCAACGATGGTGTCTCCCACACACGAACTACAGAAGACCTATTAGTCAACGTGTTTTCAAATACTTATAACGTCTCTGAATAGGTTACATCATCATCGAAATATATTGACTTTGGTTATAAACCTGCATGCAATCTCATAAATTATTATGAATAATGGTGTTGAAATTTTTCATAGTCTATGTGCTATCCTTCTGTCGCAAATATTTTAATTTAAATTTATCGGCTGTTTCTGTTTATTTTCTAAATTGTTGGAAAATATTAAGACTACAAGTGACACCTTCCTGAAAGCCTAATTTGTTTTGGGATTTATTTTTTATACTCTTCAGTTTATAATGAAAACCAAATTCGTTCGAATGACTATTTTCAAGTTTATACTGAAGGACAAATTCGATCGAATGACCATTTTGCTAAGATATTATTATTATTATTATTATTATTACTACTACTACTACTGCTGCTGCTGCTGCCGTCATCATCGATTGTCGTCTTCACAGTTTCATTTTTTCCAGGTGCAAATTCTACTCAGAATCCATTTTGTTCCACAAAGACGCGCACTGTGATCGCCCGCCATATTAAAATTTAATTTTGTTTCCTGAATTATAATAGTTTTTTTGTGGTTTGTGCAACACAAAATAATATTAATGTTAAGTGTTACTGTGTTAATTTTGCGAAAACGAAAAATGGATACTTTTCATTGGGAAAGTGACCGTTTTAAGTGTTACATTCCGGCTTCATGACTGTCATTTATTATTTGGTGCTGTTTCGTTTAATTTAACGCATGTTTAAACAAATGCCTTCTTTTACTAAAGTTTGAAATACGGCGTAAATGTTACAGTTTGTGTCATTTCTGAATTAGAGATAGACCAAATACGACGAAGATAACTATTCTGACGACATTGGTTATTTTAAATGGTAGGATCTGTCGTAATATTTATTTTCGAGCACAGGTTTTTCTACTTTAAAAGACAAATTGTACTAGAAACGAGTTTTCAGCAGAAGGAAAATTTTCTCCTCTTCCATTTAAAGAAAACAACGAATTTTCTTTTGAAGTGCTCTCTTTTAAGGTCTAAAATGTATAAACAAGACTGTGTTCACATTTAAGCTGGTAATGCATTAAAGTTATAATACATTTATGTTCGCAGACCATATTATTTTTATTGTCATAGTGGCTCTTGTAGAATGCAAAATACATCATTTTTCTTTGAGAAACTCGTTCCTGAGAATAAAGTTTAAATAGTGGTGGTCACACTTTATATATTCAGATTCAAATTGTGAATTCACCATTACAAAGTGTTCAGTACTCGGACAACCTCGGCAGTAGGCTTATATTGAACATTTAAAATCGAATCCGTTATATGGTCGAAGTGACTCTTTTTGCTGTTATTTGACAAAACAATAATTTTTACCAACCATAACATTAAATCAGCATGAATGAAAGGTAAGGATTTTTTTTTTACAAACTTGTTTTGGAATAGACGGTATCATTTTTGGGATATACGGTATTTTCGTTTAGTTAGTAAATAGCTACAATATTGTATATACTGTAGAAACCAGTCAGGAACTTCGATATCCTATGAAATGCAATTTATATGTTCCCCCCCCCCCCCCGAACTCTTGAATATCTCTCTCAGTTCAAGTGGAACAACTCTGAGCAGCATGTGTAATATGGAAGAGTGTTATTTCTGATTAGCAAGCATCTTGTTCATAAAGATAAGTCTGAGCACACGTGAATCTACTTATCCACAAGTGAAGCCCGGTCCAGATGCTCAAGGAAGTGAAGTAAAACTGCATATGCAAGCCATGAACGTCCACATAACTCAATGTCCAGTCTTCATTCAGTTCAGAAAACTGCAAAGTTTTACGGTCCACACGCTCTTTCGTACTTTTCGACATTTTCTTACCCTCGACGTTGAAGTACAAATTAAAAAGAACGTTTTGCATGTACAAGTCAAGGAAGTCGTTCCGTCTGGATCGGGTTTAACATTTGAGAAACTCCCTACAGCTTTATAGATAGGGAAGAGGTGAAGTGTATCTGTCTCCAAGTTGATTCGGCCTTTTCTTCTTGTACTTTCTGTTAAGGCCGTCCGCAGACGGCTCGACTAGTTAGTAACGCGAATTGGTCAACTGTTGTGAAACTCAACTGGTTAGCAACTGGTCGAAGTTGTATTCTGCACACGGAGCAACTGACGGTTGCACTGTAGTTCTGCAGTTACGTGCAACCTGCTCGAAAAGGAGGAGCTTTTTTAGTGTAGTGAGAACCAGAACATGTTTACTTAGTATGTGTACACTATGTACTCTAGTGAGGAAGAAGACGTACTATATTGTCAACATCATAGACTGCAAAGGAGAGTAAGGAAGAGCTTTGGGCTCGTCCTTATATACATAGAAAGGGACATTAACTGCAGACTATTCGTAGCAGCTAAGAAACTGCAATAGACGCCCAAGTTTATTGTATTCTATAGAATGTCTAAAGAATAGTACAATTAATTAGTACAGACGTTCAAATTGTGAAATGTGGTAATTCCTGTTCAAATAACTCAATTACAAATCTTATCATTCTCCCGTACTTTTGGCTTGTTGCGATGCAGATGACTTTTTAATAATGATTGAACCAGGTTACGCTGGAAGAAATAGTGATGGAGACATGCAGACATAAGATAATATAAGCGGGTCTTGACATTTTCTTACCCTTGACGTTGAAGTACAAATTAAAAGGAAAGTCCGTTTCCTTATTATTTTGTTGCAGATGATGCATTGCCATTAAAAAGCTAATGAGACCATATCCAAGAAGAACCGTAGACAAGCGAAGAGGATCTTTAACTATAGACTGAGCAGGGGAAGGAAAAATATTGAATGTACATTTAGAATTGCAGCTGAAAAGTTTCAAGTTTGTAACGGGCTCATATGATGCCGAACACTAGGAAAAGTCAATAGGCTATTGTAAAAGTTGTTTGCATTCTTCATAACTACGTCCGCAAACGAGAAGTGATTGACTACATACCGACACAATTGCAACGATGTCCTGAAATGGCTAACAACTCGGTAACACCGCGAAATAAGGCAATTAGCTTATACCAACCACTAATGCAAAACATGACAATAAATGCTGCTCTTTCCGCAAATGCTTTAAGAAATGATTTAGCAAATTACTTTCTTTTTATTGTTATTTAAATTAGCTACATCATCACGTATGTGTAATATGTAAGTATTATTTAAATTGTTTTAGTTTTCGTTTCTTTCGGATTACAGCAATGTATATTCAAAAATAGTTTCTTTCTTGCCATTTTGACTTGTTTTGCCACTTCGCTCCACGCTTTTTCTGTTTAATCTCTTCTTGCCACTTCGCTCCACGCTTTTTCTGTTTAATCTCTTCTTGATTATCCTGGCAGCTTCTTGTTATAGACCTATAGTGGATGTAGAGCCCCATGATTTCTTGATCTCGGCTCTAGAATGAGGTGGTGTGGTCGGCACCACACTCCAAACGTCTTTTACGCCCGGGAAAGACCGGATGCTCAATTTAATAAGAGGTTGAGCGAACCTCGGGTCCGTTTTGGAACTTTTGCAACGAGAAAACCCCGTCACCACCAGGAATCGAACCCCCGGACCTTGCAATTCTTAAGCCAGTTACTCAAGTAACTGAGGCACCCGGCCACTTCTAGTTATATAGTACAGAGTGTTTTTCAACTTCTTCTCGAATTTGTTGTCTGCATTATTCAGACAGCACAACACCAAGCCCAATAAACTGAAGACAATGTAAATGCGACTAAGGTTGTCGCGTTTTGGTCGAGCCGTGTGCGAGCCCACATACTTGCTCGCAAGCAACCGGTTACCAACTCGAGTTACTAAGTAGTCTAGCAATGTGCGGACGGCCTAAGTCTTCTTTTAGTTTCGTGTGTCACTTTGAACGGGATACGGGTTCGTGTCCCGGTCTGACGTGGTACTTTTCATGAAAAAAATCCATTATTATTATTATTATTATTATTATTATTATTATTATTATTATTATTATTATTATTATTATTATTATTATTAGACAAAATGTTAAGACTTACAGATAGCTAGGCTATAGCTTACAAATGAATTTTCTAGGTTAACGTATTCTTCGTTCTTATAAAATAGAGCAAAATTAAATGCTGTGAAAGATTCTATTGTTCAAAGAGGGGTCGCAAGCGGAGACCGCGGTATTTCAGTAAAAGAATAGTAATAGTATACCAAGCACCCTAGTTAAGAGGCATACTGATCGTTTGATTTAATTTTTAAAAGTTCACAATATTATTCACTTGATAATTAAAAACCCCTATTGTATGCAATGCTAAGCGAAACTTTGTGTAATTGGGTGCATGTAATTCCATCATTATGCGAGTGCGCATAACAAGCGAGTTATTCTTGTGACGCACTTGTAAGCAGGTACAGATTTCATAAATAGAATACACTCGTTAGAATCAACTGTTATCATAATAAACACTTGTCGAGAGTTTTTTTTAAGAGTACCTTCTAATGATCTAATCCTTCCTTACGTTTCTGCCTGTTCAAGATCTGTACAGTGGACATAAACACAACAGCAGCACTCCTCAGGTTACATACATTGAAATAATGGTCGACTCAATAATTTCAATTATGTATTCTGAATTCTAGTTCAAGAAAATTAATATAAACGAGAATTTCATTCGGTACTTAATAATAAAACTGAGTTGTTATGAAAAGCGTGGAAATTGACAGTGAGAAAGCTTATGTTATTTTCATAGCATCTTTATTTTAATTAAAGTTTAGAACATTTGTGTGAAATTACGTAAAGTAGCAGACAGAGCTAACTTGTTTAGTTATGTTATCTGATACAAATTTAGCTCTAATGGGGCCAACTCCTTTGAAAGTAACAGACTAAAGTTACATAAAAATGCATCATTTAATGTAATGATTTTATTTGCCTAATTAACTGTATTCTTTTGGTTATTTAATGATGTATCAATTAAGTGCATTATTATTCATAACTTTAGTGTATGTAAATTATCTACTAGTATAGATAGTTTATATTACGAGAATTTTAATGAAGTGAAGAGAGGAACTCGCATTTCTCCTGAAATTATTCCCTGTGTGTTCACAAGCTCTGCTGCAACGTTCCGCGCTCCCTCCTTCACATCGCTTGAGGCTGGCTGCAGTTTGAGAGGGGCCTTGCGATACAAACTACATAAACATTCAATATCCAACTATTTCTGCTTTTTGTCTTAGTACAGGTTATGTAATATAGTAAAGAAAACTTCTTGAACGTGTATTGCCTGATGTGTTAGGCCCAGAAACTGTTGTATTTGAATTTTATCCCGGAGCAATAACTAGACCTATGCCGATAAATTATCTACATGTACAATACCGTAAATTTATTTAAGTTCATTAAACATGAGCCAGCGTTACATACTGTATACTGTAAGATATAACTACATACTTAGTGCTGCGCATGATTAGGTTGTAGGGTTTTTTTATTTGAGTATGTTGTTTTACGACGCTTTATCAACACCTCAGGTTATTTAGCTTCTGAATGAGATAAAGGTGATAATGCCGGTGAAATGAGTCCGGGGTCCAGCACCGATAGTTACCCAGCATTTGCTCATATTGGGTTGAGGGAAAACACCGGAAAAAAACTTTGTAACTTGTCCCGACCGGGATTCGAACCCGGGCCACCTGGTTTCGCGGCCAGACGAGCTAACCGTTACTCCACAGGCGTGAACGATTAGGTTGTATCCGGAGCAGTTGTTTGTTTACTATGGGGAGCTTACGAGAAAATCTCTGCGAAGTGTATTTTAATTAGGTGTGGTGCGGGGAGGTATAAGCACCGCTCTTCCTGGAATTGACCGGAGATAAGTTGTTATAAGTATGATCCTTATGACACTAAACAGATGACAACACAGTCAGCACATGATGTTTAATTATACTGTGGCTGAAAATATCAGTTTGAGACTAGCTCTGTGTGGGTGTATCAAACTGTTAGTTTATATTTTAAAAAGTTGATCGAATTTTTCACATTGGTTAGTTATTGTAATGTAGTTAGTAGTGTGTCATTATGTCGTTTTCTACGAGAAAGAGTGGCATTACGCTGGTTGTTGCCTGCGTGTAGGATTGGCATTACTCCACTTACTTACCAGGGCTGATCTCGTGAGCTCCCACAGCACCTCCGATTGATGCCGCACAGGTTGTATATGTGTTGTGGCGCAGACGTACACTTTCCGCTGAGCATGCCTTTATACGGATCATGTAGTGGTTAGAGTCCGAGTATTTTTAATAAGTGTGTAATTTTTTGTTTATTCTCTCTTTTTTCCCCTTTCATTCTCTTTCTAGCTTGAAGTATACTTTAGCCGACAGATTTTTTTCTACGTTTCAAATTCATAGCATTTGTGGAAGAGCGTGTTAGTTTTATGTTATTGATCAAATTAATCTCATTAAATTCAATTATTGCGAAATCTACAGTGAAAGTAAAGTTTTTCAGTAGCTAATGTAAACAATTATAATTCTTCTACAAAGATTAGTATATTTACAAATAGTTACTGCCAATTAGTCTAATCGTTTTAGTTTAACGTAAAATATATTAAATGGAATTTCAGAATGGAACCGTTGAAACGTGTGGTATGAATGTGTTAAAGTGCACTGTTTAAAATAATTTATTCATTCTCTTCTTTACCTTTACATAGCATTCATAAAAAATGTTATATTAGAACATAGTATAATACTAATAAATATACCGTAACATAATAGTAATAATAATAATAATAGTAATAATAATAATAATAATAATAATAATAATAATGATAATAATAACTGTAGTCGACACCTGTAGAGTAACAGCGCGTCTGGCCGTGAAACCAGATGGCCCGGGATCGATTCTCGGTCGGGGCAAGATACCTGGTTGAGGTTTTTTCCGGGGGGGGTTTCCCTCAACCAAATATGAGCGAATGCTGGGTAAGTTTCGGTGCTGGACCCCGGACTCATTTCACCGGGTTTATCACCTTCATATCATTCAGATGCTAAATAACCTGAGATGTTGATAAAGCGTCGTAAAATAACCTACTAAAATAAAGATAAAGAAAAACAATAACAATAACTTTAGAGGAATATCACTTTTGCTGACGTCTTACAAAATTTTGTCCAATATTCTTTTAAGAAGATTAACTCTATATATGGATGAAATTATTGAGTTTCATCAATACGGTTTTAGGCATAATAAATCGACTGTTGGTCTGATTTCTTTGTATTCTACATATATTGGAGAAAAAATAGGACTATAAGCCTACATCAGTTATTCATAGACAGAGGCAGGTATTTATGGAGATTAATTTTATCATTTGCTTTTTTTAAATATTTGTGTCGGCGGAGGTTGTTGGAGATTGATTTGTACTCTTGGTGGAGATTAATGAAAATTTTGAAATTGGAGTATTCTATTAACTCAGTATAAATATTACTTTCGGCCTCGGTAGCGCAATTGGTATAGCGCTGGCCTTCTGTGCTCGAGGTTGCGGATTCGATCCCGGTCCAGGTCGATGGCATTTAAGTGTGCTGAAATGCGACAGGCTCATGTCAGTAGATGTACTGGCATGTAACAACTGCGGGACAAACTTCCGGTACACCGGCGAAGCTTATATAACCTCGGAAGTTGCGAGCGTCGTTAAATAAACCATAATTTAAAATATCACTTTCCAAATAATTAACATTAAATGTTCGCTGGATTCTGGTAAAGGTGCGGTATGGCCAATAGACAATATTTGTTGGATTGAGACTATTTAACACACATTAAAAAAAAAAACTTGCAGCCTTCAAATGAACACTTTCAAATTAGTAAATAGTGAAATGTTGAATTCTCCGTCTTTTGAGTTCACTATTGTAATCAGAACACCTGAAATATCATGTAATGTAGCCTACTTGGATATATAACAAATTCAAGTGAAAAGGAAATCCGAAAAAAAAAAGCTCAATATGAAATTCGCTATAAAACGACGCAATAGTAATAATTCGCGAATGTGTTAATATTTCGCTATTAGAACTCTATTTCGCGATTTGTCGCGATTGTTTTATCCGCATATTATTAATCAGAATCGCTTAATTCCTAAAGATTATTAAAAATCTTTTGCATATCTATTATGTCGTGATTTTCGCGATCTCCATAAATACCCGACCTTGTTTATAGATTTAGAAAAGTCATATGGCTCGATTAAGAGAGAAGTTTTATATAATAGGTATTCTTATTGAATTTGATATTCCCAAGAAACTAGTTCGATTAATTAAAATGTGTTTCCGTGAAACTTACAGCAGAGTCCGTATAGGCCAGTTTCTGTCTGATGATTTTCCAATTCACTGCGGGCAAAGCAAGGAGATGCACTATCACCTTTACTTTTTAACTTTGCTCTAGAGTATGCCATTAGGAAAGTACAGAATAACAGAGAGGGTTTGGAATTGAACGGGTTACATCAGCTGCTTATTTATGCGGATTACGTGAATATGTTAGGAGAAAATCCAGAAACTATTAGGGATAACACGGGAATTTTACTTGAAGCAAGTAAAGAGAAAGATTTGTAAGTAAATTCCTAAAAGACAAAGTATATGATTATGTCTCGTGACCAGAACATGGAATTTTAAAAATTGGAACTTATATCCTTTGAAAAGGTGGAAAAATGCACATGTCTTGGAGTAACAGTAACAAATGCAGAGTCCACTGCAAGAATGATGGATGTCATTTGGAATACATTTTGCAGGAGAAGCAATTGAATGTTTGAAATGCTTAGCGCTCAAAGCTTAACTGTGATTTTTCGATCATTACTGGACAATGGCTATCAGTGTTAATGCCATATAACTCTATGTACATTCTATATTTCTTAAGCTATGCATTGACAGTCTTGGTTCATTTTCGACAAGAAAGTGACATCCATCATTCTTGCAGTGGACTCTTCAAATATGATACTCGAGAGGAAATTAAACGCAAAATGTTATTATTCGATTGAGAAGCTATTGTCATCCAGTTAGAATTTATAAAACAGTTCTATTACCGGTTGTTCTGTATGGTTGTGAAACTTTTACTCTCACTTTCAGAGAGGAACAGAGACTAAGGGTGTTTGAGATTAAGGTGCTTAGAAAAATAATTGGGGCTAATAGGGATGAAGTTACAGGAGAATGGAGAAAGTTACACAACGTACAACTGCACGCATTGTATTCTTTCCCTGACATAATTAGGAATATTAAGCCCAGACGTTTGAGATGGGTAGGGCATGTAACACGTATGGGCGAATCCAGAAATGCATATATTGTGTTAGTTGGGAGGCCGGAAGGGAAAAAGACCTTTGGGGAGATCGAGACGTAGATAGGAAGATAATATTAAAATGGATTCGAGAGATGTGGGATATGATGGTAGAGACTGGATTAATCTTACTCGGGATAGGGACCGATGGTGGGCTTATGTGAGGACGGAAATGAACCTCCGGGTTCTGTAAAAGCCATCGGTAAGTAATAATAGTCTAATAGTACTAATAACGATAATAATAATATACAAAATTTAAAATACCGATAATGTAAATTGTAAACAATTTTAATAATTACTCCCTTGACAAAATTCTGCTACTTTAAACTGAATGAAAGAATTTCCATGTGTTGGATACCCGCGTCAGTGCCATTTTATCCTACTGACAACTACCGTCGGCCGTCTTTGGGAATTCCGTCTTTCGATTGTCGCGTTCCCCCCGGAACTCCGCATCCCTCCGTATATTCTCTCTGTCACCTACGGTATAGTGAGGGTCACATAAGAACAGTTCCTAAACAGCAAATAATGCCGTCTTGTCAGTATTGCCAACTGTTACCAGATATCACATGAGCCTTCGTATTAAATGACTTACTGTTGGAAATTTATTCTAAATAATTCAATAGTTTGTAACAGATTTTCGTAGGCAAACTTTACGAGAAAGGGATCAACATGTCAAGTATTTTGTCTGACAATACGAAATTCATTGGTTTTACTAAACAATTGACTCACGAGACCTAACCTAAAAATGTATTTTGTTTGACCACATGAAATTATTCGTATTAACTCCGAAAACTTACTGACTATAGTCTTGAATTATAACCACAACGCAACACATAAAATAACTATTATGTATTAATATTAATACTGATATTCATTAATTATTAGCATGTTCAAATTTCACTAGTTTCCAGTAACAGGCTCAGAAATGTAGTACAATTTCAATTTCAGTACCGACAAATAGGCCTGTTATCGATATTTGTCTCAGCTGCCAACATACTACTAGTTACTAGTTACAAAATCACTACCATTTGTAGTATTTGTCAGTATCGAAATTCGAAGCAAAGTTGGCAAAAGAAAATTCAACCAGCAAACTAGAAAATCACCACAGTCCACTAGCATATGTAGTAATGGGGGGAAAATGGTTAGGTTTCACCCTTAGGGTATGAAGTGAGCTGACCCGCATTATAGTACTGGGGATCGCCGGAGGAGAGCTTTATTCATAATATTAGATTCCCCCGTCAGTAGTATTCGTCCGCTGAGTAGCACTATACATACTGTACTTTGCCATTGAGAAAGTGTAGTGTCTGTTTGAGGGAATGTAATTTTTATTTATTAGTGCTTATTTATTGTAGCTATATCTTTTTACTTTTTAAGGTCATAATTGTGTGCACGTTCAGTTAGGTTTACAGGGCATCAACTTCTCGATCCTTACTGATAAGTAGGGATGGAAGTTCGTATATCGAACTATTAAGTTAATTACGTCGCTGACTAACAAAATATTTCACTAATCAGGCTTAAGATGTATAGAAAATTTTTCTTTTTCTGACACATATCGTCAAGTGAGAGGTACTGCCTGATGCCAAAGATGTACGTTCATGTCAGGCAGAATCTCTTACTATATATCTATTGATGTAATAATGGATTATAAACGTAACGTTTTTTTTATTTTGATAACAAGTATCCAAAACAAAACATTCTCAATGAAGGATAGAAAAATTGAAAATGTTACAAATGCCCTAATATGTGAACAGAAAGTAATGTATTCCACTGTACTTAAAAGCGAATCGACAACAAAAACATCGTACCGAGTAGCAGAAATTAAGCCATTTACATATTTAGAGATTGTTAAGAATTGCCTTATAGCTGTATGTGGCATTATATTTTCTAAATTTTCAAATTAAAAACAGAGTAAAAGTGAAATAAAACAAAATCAACCTGCTTGTATTGATATGTTTCTGCAGAATATTAGCAGAGTCCACCCGTCAACTTAAAAATATTGTACCAGTAATATGTGTTAGTTCTGTTATTTTACATTGAAATAATAATAATAATAATAATAATAATAATAATAATAATAGGCCAAATAATGTAATAAATAAAAATCCGCGCATTTTGCTAAGCTTCAATACTGTGAAACTGTGCGGCTCTCGACAAATTACTAATTCTCACTTTTGACTGTTCTCTAATTTCTAGTGATTAGGCTACCACTCGATGGTTTAGAACATCTGCATGACTCAATACTTAGGTATAAGAAAACAGAAAACAAAAGCACACTTACGATTCTCCCTTCGTTTTTTTATATGTTGCACAAGAAGCAGATTATTTTTCGTTCGTATGAAGGAATATTTATGTTGCACCATGTCGAGTAAAGCAAGTAAAAGTGATAAACGAGAGACAAAAGGTTGTTTTTACGGTAACAGCCACGCATGAGAATTGATGTTGAGGGTTTAGGAGTTTTTTTTAATATCCCAACGTTTTTTCTCTTAACAGATAAAGGGTTCAGTCTTGAGTCTTTCGCCAAGCGAAAACTTTCCTTTAAGTCGCCGTAACTCGAAAATTAGTAACAATTTTGAATAGCAGCAGTTTTCACTTTTTGTCAATATTTCTCTCGCTTTGACCCCCATATTAAGTGGAACTTCTGAAAGTGTAAATGTCTATTTCTAACATATCTCTTCAAAGTTACTATTTTTTCTCTCACTTTTGAAATAAGATTTCGGTTTAAAATTGTTTTTCTATGCTTTCCTTAGACATTGATCTATCTATTATAAAATTACAGCACGATTGATTGACTGTAATAGATGATGGGACATGATAAATGTTAACGAAGCCGGAAAATGGTTATCTCCTTTCTCTCGCTCCGGTATCGCCGTCACTGTCTCGCACAAGCCGGCGATATTACAACACAGTAGCGATTTTGTATTGGTTATTGTCATTTGCAGGAGCTTTGCGGCTGAGAATAGCACTTTTTTGTTTAAACAAGATAAATGTAGAACCATAGTGGGCCAACTCCGAAACTTTGAAATAGATGTAATTTCATGATGTTATAAGTAGGGCAAAATATAATTATGTTTTCATTCTTCTTGTCACGCATATAGTTTCATGAATTCCTTGTTTGTTTATTAATCTCACAATCACTTATAAATAGGGTACCTCAATTTGTCTCATTTTCAAGAAAATGGCACTGACCTTATGGTTCTCTACCCTTCTGTTAAAAGGATAAGATAAGTTTGCTGTGTATTCTTCAGAATCGTAGTCTCTTTACTCGTAAGTATTCGGAATGCTGTTACAACAGTCCACAAAACTATGGTAAATAATGTAGGGTAAACATTGGCAATTTCGTGGCAGTGGTTATTTCGTGATATTTTTTCCTGGCTCTTTCTTGAACTAACCAGTGGTCTTACGAGATTCAAATTTCCGCCAAGGGATTGCATATGTTGTCCGGTTTCCAGAAACATACAGCTACGCTTTGTGTGACTATTGTAGCTACTTCAGTAAGATTTTGGAGAGAGCAAGTTAGCGTCGATTTCTCAGGCGTACAAATTTTGTGGATGTTTGTAATTACATTACAGGCTTATTACTAAAGGTAAGCATATGATATTTGGTGCAATGATTTATTATATCTTAATGAAATTTTAGAAAATATTTTTGGAATTTTAGATACATCTGTAGTCATATAGGCTTAGCTTTACTGATTGAAATCTTAGCTGTTTGAGGCGACATTTTGTTTAGGATTAAGCGTAACATTTATACTATTTTAAAAATTGTATCACAATACGAATTTTAGAAATCTGAAGATAAGATGTGATAACAAAAAATAAACGGGGGACGCAGTGGGTTCAGTGTAGCTTCTGTTTGATTTGTTATCATACTAAGTGCCAAAGCACATATGACAAACAAGCTGATGTTTTCATGTGTGATGGATGCCAGAGTGACTGTGATGAAGTTGACAGTTTTTGCTTTGCCATTATATGAGGGGCACTCCAAAAGTAATGCACAACATTTTTTAAAATTTATTTTTTATTCTACACCTTTGCAATTTATGGAGCTCATAGATACATCCTTCCCGCTTTTATTCAGTTTTAATTTAAGTCGTTCCCATGAATGGAGCCATAATAGATTCCTTCAAGATGGCTGCTGTACTTGACATTCGTGAGAAGCAACATGGTGTTATCGAGTTCCTGTGCTGTGAGAATGAGACAGTGGGAAACATTCACAAGAGGCTGAAAAGGATGTATGGAGATGCAGCTGTCGATCGCAGTACGGTTAGTTGGTGGGCAAGCAGATTATCTGGTGAAAGAGGGCACGCCAATATTCGGGATACTCCTCGCAGCGGCACACCCTGCACGGCATGAAGTCCTGACATTGTGCAGCGCGTTAACAACATGGTTGTGGCTGACAAACGAATAACAGTGAAAGAACTGTTACCAAGTTGGAATAGGAGAAGGAAGTGTGTGCAGAATATTGAAGACTGACTCGTGTTCGACCACATCGGGAGAAGCAGGATGTTCTGCTATTGCACGACAACGCACGGTCGCATGTCAGTCACAAGACCACAGACCAGATCAGAAAATTCGGATAGACAACACTGAAACACCCGTATTACAGTCCTGATCTGGCACCATGCGATTACCGTCTCCTTGGTAAACTGAAAGAACCCTTCGCGGAATGAGGTTGGAAGATGACTTCCTTATGCACGCTGATAAAGAGTGGCTCAGACATGTTGGTCCAGACTTTTACCGTGCTGGTCTACAGGCCCTCGTTCCTAGGTGGCGTAAGGCAGTTGAAAGGGACGGTGATTATGTGGAAGAGTGACATTTTGTTCCTAAAGGATGTATCTATATTCTTTAAAAATAGCAAAGCTGTAGAATAAAAATGTAATTTTTAAACAAACATTTTGCTTTACTTTTGGAGTTACCCTCGTAATATAGGCTATAGTAAAGTCCGTAATAAAAGTGTTTACTCTTTCAGGACAAAGAAAATCCCATGTCAATTTCAATTTTTACTTTGATTTCGTTATTATTATTATTATTATTATTATTATTATTATTATTATTATTATGTGTTGATATGTATTTCTATTTTCTTGCTACTTGCTATGAATATTAGCCCGAATTACTTTGTTTGAAGTGTTGTAGCAATAAATGAGAGTTTCTTTTGACTTCAATTAATTTTTCCACAAATCTTCTACCTCTCACGAAATTATCAATGCAATATGACGAAATTACCAAGGTTATCACGAAGTAACCAACCTTTCAGCATACGTTGTAAAAGTGGTTTTTGGCACATATTCAAGAACGTATCCAATCTTTTATGTCTCCACAGATTTGTACAGCAAATTATCGTCTCTTAGATGGAAAAACCGGAATGAGGATATATTTACACATTTTCATTTTAAATTAATTTTTATGAAATTATCACGAAATTAGCAATGTTTACCCTAGTAGCAGTTCTCAGGACTATAATTGTTTGATGTGTGTGGAAGGAGAAAATCAACGATCGAAAGCCTTATGAAAGCCTGAGGACATCACCTCCCAATCTAACGGTCAAGGTCTACGGATGATAAAATGTGAAACAGTTTGGCGGAATGTCCATCATATCTGAAATGAAGTAATTTTACTATAAAGCAGGGAATTGAAACCTAATGTGAGGATGTACTGTAGATATATGCAAACATTAACATACATGTGTCTTATACGAACTTCTTCGACTCCGAAAGCACTTTTAAGTCACCGGCGTAGCTCAGTTGACAGAGGCGCTTACTTGCTGATCTGGAGTTGAGTTGTGCGTGGATTTGATTCCCTCTTGGGCTGACTATATGTTGGAGTTTTTCGAGGTTTTCCCTACCTTAAGGCAAATATGTAATCTGTAGTGAATCTTCGGCTTCATCTCTCCAAATATCGTGTCGCTATCACCAATTGCATTAACGCTAAGTAACCTAGTAATTGATAAACTCGTCGTTAAATAACCAATTAAAAAAAAGGCACTTGGCTTTTTAACGTAGGTACGAGTTTTCTTTCTTTGTATGTGCGCGCGCATCAAATTAATTCTTTCTTGAAAAGAATACAGAACATATAGATTAACTAATGAAAATCTGTCTGCTGTTAAGAAATAATGCTGTAAACAATAATCTTTATCCTTAGGAAACTGTGTAACGCAGAAATAGTGGGGGAAAAAAAATACAAATTGTACCAGAAAATCGGTATACCGAAGTTCCTTATTTTATAACATCAAACTGTGATCAGTCAACATGTAATGGTTCATTTGCTGATAAAATTCCTTATATACCATTTGTCATTCCAGTAGGTTTAGCTATTAATGTACTCATGAAAGAGACTGAGTTTAAGTTTTTTGTAGCAACTCCACAGCCCAGTGGAAAAAGCCACTGTTCTACCATTTCCCTGTGTTTAATTTTCAGTAGTCTATGCCCGCAATGCGCTTGATTCATGTATCTTATAAGTACACATTGTGGTATTGTTTATGTACTAACCTAATTAAAGTACTACACTTTTGTTAAGGAAATTTAAGACCTCCCTGGAATAAGGGTGCAGGCCTAACCAACAAATTTATAATACACTTTGCAGGATAAATGAAAATAATATCTGGGGCATATTTCTTTAGATCTATATTTACTAGCAGAACCATTTGATTAATCAAGGATACAAGTTTATTCAGCTATCGTTACATTCGTTTATTGTTATAAATAAATGCTTCAAAATTGCTTTTTCCACCGTAGTCACATATTTCATTAATTTGATGTTACAGTTTTTTTCGAAGGAGGTCCTCAGTTATCTTCAGTGATTGTCTGTTGGGTATCCAAAAAATAGTTTGATTTTCTAATTACGAAATTAACGTCTTCCAAGTTGATTTTCCTAATATCCCAAAATTGTGACCGATTAAGGGCTAATATTTCATTTGCGTAAGTTGGGTACAAAGGCATCTTAAAGCTACAAATTGTGTCTTTCTGTATAGTATACGTAATCAATTGTTTCGAATATGTTAATAGCCTATTAATAAAAATAAGATTTTGAACTTGGAAAATTGGCATTATTCTTTTTAAAGTAAAGAACAACAGAAGTTTACATTTTAGTTCATTCTCTGTGCACTAGATCATGTCCGCGGCGAGATTGAAATTAAAGTTTTTTTTTTTCTTCTTCTTGGCGTTTCTACATGTTCAGCAGTTGCCACAGAACTATCTTGTCTATCGACAGAAAGCAATATCTTTGGTCTATTTTTTTTATCTGCTTACGGGGCAGATGGCTAGTCTGTCGCGGAAGATGGCATTAGTGATGATTAAGAATTGTACAGTAAGGTAACATTTGTATGTTGATGTGCATCCATTTTATAGCAAATTTGAAAGGCATGATGAGGGCCGATAAGCTGATACAATAACAATAGGAGTTTAGTCAGGATCCGTATGTGCTTATCTATTTAACAAATATTATTAGTTTACAATAAAACTAAAAAAAAAACTAAAATAAATAATTAAAAATAAATGTGACAAATATTGTAAACTAATAATATTTATTAAATAGATAAGCACAGACGAATCCTGACAAAACTCCTATTGTCATGTTATAGCAGATGTGTGACACTGGTTGATACTTTACCTTCCAGCTTGTTTAGTGATCCAGAACATCAGTATGGGACCATCATTGTCGCTGCACAAAATGATGCGGCGCCATGTCCTGTGTGAAATTTTCCGCAGCAAAGACGGTGTGATTTCCCGGAATGCCTCCCTAGCAGCTTTCTTCAAATCTTCAATTGTCTGGTATCGATGTTTCGAGACATGCTGCTTAATTACTCCTCAAAGGGAAATCACACTTACTATATACGTTAGGAAGCGAATCGTGACCGTACTATATCGTCGTTGTTCCTGAAATAACTCCTATGTGCAAATTATAAAATTTTCCAGTAGGAAGAAAAAACACATTTATTCACCCTATGGCAGCCGTACATATGAGACTGTGAATTATTATATTTCCGAAACAAATAAATATAATTACATATAGGAGATTTTATTATTTGCCGTATCACTATTTAAGTTATTTAATAGAGCAACAATTTGAAAATCAATAAATATGTCACATAGGAGTTATTGCAGGAACAACGACGATATACTGTAGTATACTACACTACACTACACTACACTACATTATGCCGGCATTTGCTAAAGACATTTGGGAAATCACGAAATAGGCCTACTCAAGTTACAACAACTGGACATTGGAATCGAACCCCGGATTCCCAAATGCAAATGATACTTCCAACGTCGTTGGTAAATCGAAACATTCTATATTATTCTTTGTTGATACAGAATTATTTGTATTGTTGTGAGAAAAATTCTTGTTTATGATTTAAGATTATCTAACTTCACGACGTAATGTGGTGCATCCGACAATGATGTTTCTGTTGTTACAGTGGCTTCGTCCGAGGAAACCCCTGTCGCTATGAAGCTGAAGAAGATGTGGCTGAAAGCGCCAGTATCCGAAGACGGGGACACGAATTTAGGTAGGTTTTCTTTTATTCTACTTTTTGCTATTAGAAGCGCTGTTATTTTCCACATTACATTTATTTGCTGGCTATTACTATACCCTACTTGACTTCAGGCAATTCACAGTGCTAAAATGTTACATAATTAGTAGACCAATAATGCTACAACACTCAACGAAAAAGAAATATCCACCATGTCTTAATTTAAGATTGCATATCTTTCTAACACCAGTTCCTTAACAAACGTAAGCTACTGTGTAGCAATATTTGAGCTGTATCCTTCATTTTGTCATTAGAGAGAGTATTGTGATGTTGCAAAAAATCGATTTCTTGATTTTCGCGTAAATATACGCGTTTTCAGCATTCCTGGTACCGAAAAAACCGCCTGTGGGCAGCAATTTATCCGCAAATGCGCACCGTTAGTCGAACGGCTAGTGTGTCGCCTTTCCACGATGCTAACACTTGTTGGAATACCGTGCGTTGAGAAGAAATTTTGAGGTGGGCAAAGACAGTGCTGGGTAGGTTTTCGCAAGGTAATTCCATTTCCCCAATCAACATTCTACTCCATCAATCATATCAACATGCAGTGTTCTGGACGCTTGAGTGAAATACCTAAGTCAAGTATCGCCATCTGATACAACACGTTCGTACGGAGTGATACACATAACAATAATCTATGGAGAAAATATACCTTTTGTTGGAATCAAAACACACGATCTCTGTCATCGGATGATTTTCTTCGTGTTTTTTTGTAATTACTACACGAAATTGACAGTGTTGACAATCGTGAAGCTAGAGGCTATTACTCGTACAGCAGGGTAGGTAAAGTGGAGAACAGGAGAAAACTCATTGTCCAAGGATTTACCATTCCTTGTGAACACATTCACAAAAGTAACAGATATATACATATACCTTTGGAATTACAGTAAATTAGTCCAAACTTACCAGCAACATATTTTAGCGTTTATAATGCTTCTAAATACGAATTTTCGTAAATAGTAAGATATTAGAAGTAATCACAATATAAGTAGGCCTATAACTATTTTATTTGAATTTGTAAAAAAAATAATAATCGTACATGTAATTAAACCACGTAATTTATGAATGAAATCAAATTTATTTATTTATTTATTTATTTATTTATTTATTTCTTAACTCATTCAGATTCTTTTGTTGTGTAATACAGTACGAGTATATTTAATCACGAGTTGGGTGTATGTTATATTATTTCGTCTACACATACTGATATATACGGTATGTATGTAATAGTTCAAGAAAGAGAAACTAGAAACTAAAGACGATATCATTCGTAACATAATAAAGAAATTGAATTCTTGGAAAATGCCTAAGACGTGTGTATCATTTCCGTGAGACTTCATCCCTGTAAATTTACTCACGGCCCGTATCTCATAGGTGCACATTCTTTGTATTGAACACATTGTTTTCAATTATGGTTTATTTGACGACACTCGCAACTGCTTAGGTTATATCATCGTCGCCGGTGTGGGGAATTTTGTCCCGCAGTTTTTCTTTTACATGTCAGTAAATCTACTGACATGATCCTATTGCATTTGAACTCATTTTGAGGCCTAGCGAATCATAATATTGTTTGCAGCTGCAAAACTTATATTCACTGCGGAATAGAGTATGTGTTCTCTTCTCTGTTACTAAGAAAAGATGTTTCGGAAATTATGTTTGTAAACACAATACAAAGTATAAAGACAGGAGTTATTTTTTCTTCAACTGCGACTATTTTCAATTCACGATCATTTGCCCTCAAGCGTTCCCGTGTAGAATGAATATGATAATTAATGGAGAAATAGTGTAAATATAGCAGGGAAAGCAGTAATACTTTGTAGAAATCTAAATTCTACTTCCACTCGCCGATATTTGAATCTTGAATCTTTCGTATGGTACGACGAAGATATTCAGTAAACGGCATGCCACAGAAATGCCTATCCGGTACGGTACTTTGATTTTCGGTCACTTTAACTTCATTCGTCCCCATAGTAGGATGAAGTTGAGAATGTTATAATCTGATAGAGGTGACAGAATCTGTGAAGAGGCCACACTATAGCTGTTAATTAAATATCATGTAACAGAAATGCTTATGATTGCTTTAATGATTTTGGGAGCGTGAAAGGGTGAAATACCTTGAGATATTGATAATGATAACAGAGAATTATTATAGTATTCGACGTAGATTTTTTAACGTAAAACGTTTAAGCGGAATCATATCAGAAGTGTAGCCTAAGTGGTTTTCCACGCGGTCTATTTTGTACTTAATGTGCCTTGACGTTTTTCACACAATAGTCTTCGGTAATATCACAAAAGTTCCCATCTTGTCTATAATTCGTAAGCGCTTAGCTTGGGTGAATTATGCAAAAAGATGAGAACTTGTGTCATATTTGAATAGGACTATTTTGCGAATAATATTGAATAAACAATTAATAAAGATGATAAGATAACTATTTTACTATTAAAAACGATATTTAAGTTGCTAACTTCATAAAATTCATAGGTCGGCATGGCCTTGGCCTCTTGCAATATGAAATTCTTGGGTAAACATTTGACAAGCTGTAGAATTTAACTAGTAATGAAACAGCAAAATTAAACTAATATTTGAGAATATAATATTTTTTTGAACCAGATACTTTCATTCAGGCCCAGTTGTACGAACACTAAGGCCCGATTGTATAAAACTCCCAGACTAAAGATCAACTTTGATCGAAGATCGAAAAGTGAACCGAGTTCAGACACTTCTATTGTATAAAACTTTTCTGCGATCAAATTACCTTGGTTCAAATGCAATCTAAGTTCACGTGAAAAGGATTTGGCAACATCGCTAACTTTTATATTGCTTAAATAGGGATTTAGTGACCTTTTTAGCACCCTATAGTGACAAAATTTAATCTTTCTTTGTTGATAATGAGAAATCTAGCGACTTTATAACTACTTTTTGGCGATTTTCCGTATTACACTCTGTTGGAGACACTGGTTTTTTTTGTGCAATGTAAATAATGGCGGACAATAAGAAGAAGGTTGACTGTTCTCCAAGTTGTTATATTATGGTGTTTGATACTGCTAAACATAATAAAGCTTTATAAAACGACAATTTTCGTTTAGTAATAAAGTTAATTGAACATTTATGAATGTACCTATCATATCCATTATTAATTAATGGTTCTTATAAATATAATATAATTATAGGTTATGTTATTTGATACTGCTGAACACGATAGAGCCTTATAAAATATAGGAATGTTTGTGTATTAAGGCAAGAAATTGAAAGAAATATATATATATATATATATATATATATATATATATAAATGTACCTAACATATCTATTAATATTAATAATAATGAATATTTTATTTGCACAATCTGTCACTCGTATATTTCAAACAGAAAAGAAATAAGTGAACTTGGATCATCTAACTTAATCGGAGAAATTTCTTCAGTCAAAGTTGACTTTAGTTTTAGACAAATTAATCTCAGATTAGACTTTATACAACACAAAATTCCAAGTTCAGCTGAAACAAGGATCAATTTAACCTCTGATCTAAGATTAAATGGTTTATACAATCGGCCCTAAATAAAGTCCTGTTAAAATTAACTCCATGGGTACGCGAAAAATGTGTTATTCGAACTCGGAGTAGTGTATTATTCGAAGGATATCTTTCGAATAAGCTATTCCATGCTTTCATTCGCTGTTAAATTGTTATATAGAGAATAAATTTATAAAATGGCAGCAGCATTATACATGAATCTTCCAGAGAATGATGATGGATAATAATTGGTGTGTAATGTATTTTTGAGAACGCGAAAACAAAAGAGAATAAAACATACAATTATATATTAAATGAGTATGACGATGAATGTCTGGCAAGATTCAGACTAATTTACAATTCATAATGAAGATTATGAATCCAGTAAGTCTTACGATATTATTAAATACACAGAACTTAAATCTCATGAACCATAATTATTGGCGATCGTACATTGTACATTACTAAAAATTTATGCAATATGTTCATTATGCATTAATTATATAGTTCTAGTAACATCCAATAATTTAGACATATGAAGAATGATATAATTTATACGAGTATAGCATTCAGCAATAATACTTAGTAACATGCGTACCCTATCTGCATGCACGGCATCGAACAGTACAACTTACAACGTCTCCCTTGATAATCATACATTGCACACTTAGCGGCAAAAAGAATGGGCCGACTCTTGGTCGATAGAAATGCTAAGTTCTATCGCGCGGTTCACTCGTGTAAACGTAACCCACTACAAGGCATTGCTGTGGTGTCTCTTCAGTGAAAGTCATCGGTCTATAATGTAATAAGCCTTACGAGCAGTGTGTGGCCAGTGGTAAGAAGTCTGACATCCGTACCAGAGGTTGTGAGTTCGCTTCCCGGTACAGTAAAATTATTATATTTTATTTTAATTTTTACTTAATTTATTAGTTTAAACGTGAAATTGCATTTGTTAACAAACTTCGTTATGCCTGCCTTGTAAAAATATTATTGCCCATCACCTGTGGGCTATTAATAGGCGAGACCTGGCCTGTATAATCAAAAATACTTGTTTCACATTCTAAAAAACCGGACGCATATCAAACAAATAATTAATTTGTTAATATATTAACAAAAAAAAAAAGGCCTGTGGTGGGGACTAGTATCTCGTCCACAAACCACCTGCGTCAACAACTGCCCTCATTCTGCGCGGCATGGAGTCCACAAGATTATGGAACAGGTCTAAATTCTTGGTCATCTCCTCCCACGCATCTAGAACTCTGTCCCACAATTCCTCAGATGTCCGAAAGGGTGGTTGTTCTGCCCAATTAGAGCGAAGGATCCTTTTGACTGCAGCCCACAAATTTTCAATCGGATTCATATCTAGTGAATTTGGAGGCCAGTCGACTGGGTCGACATCACGCCTCCTCGTAAACCATCTTTGAATCCGGTTGGCGGTGTGTTTCGGATGAATATCCTGCTGGAAGAAAAGTGTTCCTTCTGGATATCGTTTTCGGGCGGAAGGGATCATTACATTTGCCAAAATGTGTTCGTAGACTTCTGCCGTAAACAGCCCGTGGATGCGTTCCAGAAATCCTGCCCCATTGTATGATATCCACCCCCAACACGCGACCCTCACGCAACCCGTCTTGTTAATAATTCGTCTCGCTCTCGGTGGCCATTCATACAATAAACTAGGGCAGTATTATCGTTACTATTGGAGACAATTACGTCGTCGGAGAAAATGACATTTCTCCAATCGAAGTCCTGTTGGAGAGTCGCATACGCAGAATAACCTATGCGAACCAGGGCAATGAGTTATTGTTTCTGTGCCATCTTCAAGCGTAATGATGAAACAGAACGTTGTATTGACAGATAGCAGTATTGCTTGAAAGAGAGAGGAAGGTTTATTATTTATTAGAGTTTGGGCATATTCTAAGAGATATCGCCACATAATTATAGTTTTGCGAGACGCATATGATGGCAAATTTGTAATTAAAAAAAATAGATTCGGAGAGATTCGAACCTCGAGCTACTACAATCAACTTGTTCCATAGACCAATACCTTAACGACTTACGCTACTGTGACTGTTACTATCGGTTCGGCATAATACGTGGTTTTCCTGTTCATATTCGCTCCGGTTGATTTTGTATTTATCAATTTTATTATTATTTCACTCTTCAAGGGCCCTGATGTATCTAGAATCAACTCGCCATTAGATTTTATTACGTACTAGCTGAAAGCACCCGGCATTGCCCGGGTTTACCTTTCTGCTTCTTCTATTTTTAATTGAATTGGTTGTTAAATTTTCGGAAATCTCGGAAACCCAACTATAGACAACCAAAACAAATTGTCTTTACTAAGCTTTCCTCGTTCATGAAGATGAATCTTTATTTAACTTCACTTACATGAATTAATGAACTCCTTAGCCAAATGCCTGCCAGGGTTAACTAAATTTAAAACAGTTGTAGATCAGGCACCGAAAGGAAAACATTTCATCATGTGCCTCACATTCAACTATTTTTTAAATTTATATATTTATTTGTTTTGTTTATTTATTTATTCTGGTGTAGTTAAGGCCATTAGGCCTTCTCTTCCACACCACCAGAAATACAAATGAAATAATAGAAAAATCAAACTATAACCAAAGTAAAACCCAACGAAAATATAATTATACAGGCTACAGTCACACTACCTTTACATGAGTTAACATTGTCTCGAAGTTCAGCAAAAGAAAAACACACCCTTCGATCTCTGTACGCCCACTTAGTGTTGACTCAATGTTCTTTATCTCTGCCGGTCAGTTACCGCTAAATTTCAAGTGTCTTATCTTAGTCGTGGCTGTCAGCGTATTAAATACCATTAATTTTTCTGCCGTATCCTTTCCTCCCTACCACAAATGCGACGTTGTACAGAGACAGAGATAAAATAATTATAAGATCTGTACATTGATCTGAAGCTGTGCTGACATACATTTCACGTAATTTCATGTCTATGTGTGCTTTCACTTGAACTTCAGAGAGCTGACGGTAATTAGGGAATTCCCTTGTTCCCCGTCTGAATCCGTTGGTATGTCATCGTGAGCCTAAACTTATCTGTCTATCGGTCGTACCAAAGAATCAATATATAGTATAGTATACGCCAGCTTATAAGATACCCGGGCTTTTTAAATATGACTTGAGATATTATATCAAACAAATTCAAAACACATGAAATATATTACTTTTTATTTTAGTACAGAATGCAGATAGAGAATATTTTTGCAAGAAGTCAACATAAATAATAATATTCTGAAAGATATATGTTATAGAAATGAAGAGACTGTTCTTTCCACAACGCTTAACATACTACACTGGCAACATGATTACACAGATAGAATTTCGCAATAACACACTATTGGACATGGGCAATAATATTTTGGAAGATATATATTTTAGAATTAATATAATGTTATTTTCAGTGGGCTTACGTATATTCACATACTACATTAGGAACATGACAAAAGTATCATTGAGATGCATACAATTCGTTTTCCCCTCTTTTGTATAAAATGTGTATATATGTTTAGGTGTGCTCACTCGAAAGCAAGTTACGCCATTATTGGCAATGTGAAAAACACGGATTTTTTTAAGTGAATGTCTGCAACTTTGAGCGACTATCCTTGGGCTTTATTTTACTACGGTCATTACGAAAGCTAGTCGCATTGAAATGGCAGTTGCTTAAAATCGAATGGCATGTTACTAGCTATCATAGAACTGTGAGGGATAAAAACATAATCTCCTTTCGTTTTGCCAGTTAATACTGTCACTTCTGTTACGTTTGGCATGAGTTTTTTCATACCAATTCCTGTTACATTGCATAATTTCTGTGGGTCAATATTTCGCAGTAGCACTATTGGTGATTCAGTATTAAGTATTAAATTATGTGTTGGCAATCTTTGTGATTTCAAAGAATTTAAGAATTCAGTTTGATAAAACACAGTCTGCTCACTATCTACAACTGTCTCGAGAAACACATAATACGATTCTGGACTGCGTAAATATACTTATTGCATGAATTGTCTATATTTTGGACTTCATGATGTATCTACGGTGTTATTTTATATAGTTTTGATTTTTCCATGGCCTCATGAAAGTCGATGTTCAATACAACAGACAATAATAAAGAACAATTGACTGTAGAAGATTGCATTTAATATTATATATTAATATTTGATCGTATATATATTAGCTTTTTAATTAATTTAACGTCTATTTGTCCGATTTTAATGTAGCCTATGTTTTTCTCCTGGTCATAAAGGTTAAATGTGCAAACTTTGACACATATCGGTCGAAGCGTGTAGATTTCTACAGAGAACGTACATACATACATACATACATACATACATACATACATACATACATACATACATACATACCCACATCAGAGTCAATGGCAAAACACACAGAACGGTGCCACATGCAAATTATTCTTTCCAACAATGGAACAACGACTAAAACTGAAAATCCCCATATCACCAGAGTTCACAGCACTTGTTACAGGACACGGGAAAACAAAAGCTTACCTTCATAGATTTAAATTAGCAAACGATCCAATGTGCCCCTGCAGCCTTGGAGAGCAAACTACACACCATCTCATCCATGAATGCAAAATATTGGAAAGACAAAGGGAAATTCTGAAGAACCAGATTGTATATAGCGGAGGGAATTGGCCAACCACTTACAGTAACCTCATAGCAAGATATACAAATGCATTCTCAAGATTCATTAAATCGATTGACTTCGACAAATTCCAGTAATATCGCGAGTCAGATGAGATGCAAATGTATCATATATATTTTTAAGTCTGCAGAACTAGAATTTCAACATAAAAGAAAAACTCAATATCACACTTGTATATGAGTATTATACAGTATATATCTACCAAATGATAACTGAAGTAAATATGTTTTAGTTTTACTTTATTTTTTTGGGATTAGACAATATACAATATACATATATTAGACAATATACATCCATAAACTAGAGAAGAATTAATAATAAAAAAAAAACACTACCAACATCAAATAAATCAATCACCTCCAACTTAGAAAGCGAATAAACTTTAACAACCTCTGCTAAGGTAGAACATACAGCTAAAAGAAAACTAAAACATGTAATATTACTTTTGTAATGGGGCATGTTGCGAAAAAAACATACCCACATTCACTTTTATATATTAGACTAGCTGAAAGCACCCGGCATTGCCCGGGTTTTCCTTTCTGCTTCTATTTTTAATTAAACTGGTTATTAAATTTTCGGAAATCTCGGAAACCTAACAACACACAACCAAAACGAATTTATTTACTAAGCTTTCCTCGCCCATGAAGATGAATCTTTACTTAACGTCACTTAGCCAAAAGCCTGCCAGGGTTAACTCAATTTAAAACAGTTGTAAATCAGGACCGAAAAGAAAACGTTTCATCATGTGCCTGACAAACTGCTGTTTTAAATTTATATATTTATTTGTTTTTATTTATTTATTTATTATTTATTTATTTAATTATTTTTGGTGTAGTTAAGGCCATTAGGCCTTCTCTTCGACACCTCCAGAAATACAAATAAAGTAATAGAAAAATCAAACTGTAAACAAAGTAAAACCCAACGAAAATATAATTCCTTCTCCTCTTTCTGATCAGTTTCAGCATCGAATCAATATATACGTATATAATTTAATTTATATTGGAATATTTTTTACCTCTTGACCGCTGTACACCCACTTATGTCATACCCATTTTTTTTAATATAGCTTGAAACTATATCTCACAAATTCAGAAAATATATTAATTCTAATTTTATACACAGAATACAGATACAATATAAACTCGCAATAAGTCATTTTTTAACATAAAGACGGTCGTATTCACAGACATTCTTAGCGCGGGCTTCCGGTGGATGATCAGCGAACTAACGTTTTTCGTATTCATAAACCAGTGTTAGCGATAGGATATATGATATGATATATGGTACGATATGATATGATATGATATGATAAGAATCCCGTACAAGTAACCAATCGATAGCCGGGGGAGTTTAGCACGCTCGTAACGCAGGTAGCGAAATGTCTATGAATAGCACCGTAATATTCTGAGAAATGTGTAGGCCTACCGGTATTTTAGAAACTAAGAGATTTTTATTTCCACAACACTTAACATACTAAATTTTCAACGTGATTATGTAGATATAATTTCGCAGCAACACATTTTCGGACGTGAACAACAATATTTTGAGAATTAATACAATGTTATTTTCAGTGGGCTTATGTACATTCACATACTACATTAACAACATGACAAAAGTATCATTGAATTGCTTATTGATGTGTGTAAAATCTTTTTTTTTTTTTTTTTTTTTTTCATTTCTTTGTATAAAATATAGTTGAGGATGTGAAAAACACGTAGTTTTTAAGTTAATGTCTGCAACTTTGAGCGACTGTCCTTGAGGTTCATTTTAACATGGCCATTACAAATGCTAGTGGCATTGAAATTGCAGTTGCTTAAAATTAAATGAGAATTATAGCAATACGTGGAATAAAAACATCTCATTTTATTTTTGCAGTTAATACTGCCAGTTCTTTTACGTTTCGTATGAGTTTTTCACACCAATTCTTATTCGTGCATAATTTTGGTGGGTTAATATTTCGCAATAGTACCATTGGTTATTTAATATTAAGTAAATTATGTGGTAGCACTCCTTGTAGTTTCAAAGAATTCTAGAATTTAGTTGTATAAAACAGTCTGCTCACTATCTATAAAACTGCATCGAGGAATTTATAATACGGTCCTGGACTGCGTAAAGATACTTATTGCATGAATTATCTAGTTTTATGCCTTCGTGATGTGTTACAACAATGTAATTTAATTTCGTGTTAAAATTTCCAAGGCCTCGTGAAAGTCGATGTTGAATACAACAGACAATAATAAAGAACAATTGACTGTAGAGGATTTTGCATTTTTATATTATACTTGAATATTTGATCTATTTATTTTTATTTTTTATATTTTTAATTAATTAACTTCCATTGGCACAATTTTAATGTAGCCTATGTTCTTCTCCTGGTTATGAAGGTTAAATGTGCAAACTTTGGCACATATCGGTCAAAGAGTGTAGATTTGTATAGAGAACATACATACATATATATATATACATATACATACATACATACATACATACATACATACATACGTACATTTAATTTTATATATTAAGATTTTGGACTTAAACAAAATACAGCAAATTTAAATTGTTTAATTATGTGTTGCCTGGTGAACTACGGCTTTGACGAGACGAGCATGCGCAATGTTATGTCTCTGGAACTTATAAATTGTCAGCGGCTCATTCTTTTTGCCGCTAAGTGTACTGTACATGTTGAACAAATGATTCTGATAACATGTGGTCATTAATATTTTAATAAGGCTTTTCTAATATATCGTAATTGTCTATAATGATGTTAATTTTAACATCAATATTACATTATTTAACTAGCAAAACCATAGAACTGGAAAATATAACAGAATTATCAATTATTATAATAAAAAATAAAGTCAGTATATATGCATATCTTTACTTATGTAGATTAATAACACAGTGTTAAAATAGATTATTCTTCATGCTCGTACTTATCATGTCAATATTTATGATCTATGAAAAATGTATTCTATTGTTTGATTTTTGTTATTAACTTCACATACTTCTCAATCAACTGTGTATTATGTATAATGTACTCATATGATATATACTCGTATATCAGATACTGTATTCAGAATGTAATCTCATGATGCCGAATATGGCGAAAACGTTTGTATAACTAAATCATTATACATCAATAAAATAATAAGCATTTTCATATCCTAATGATAAGTAATTTGTATGGTTGTGAAACTTGGACCCTCACTTTGAGAGAGGAACAGAGGCTAAGGGTATTTGAAAATAAGGTGCTAAGGAAAATATTTGAAGCTAAGAGTGATAAAGTTACAGGAGATTGGAGAAAGTTACACAACGCAGAACTGCATGTATTGTATTTATCTGACATAATTAGGAACATTAAATCTAGACGTTTGAAATGGGCCGGGCATGTAGCATGTTTGAGCGAATCCATAAATGCACAATGAGTGTTAGTTGGGAGGCTAAAGGGAAAAAAACCTTTGGGGAGGCCGAGACGTAGATGGGGAGATAATATTAAAATGGATTTGAGGGAGGTGGGATATAATGATAGAGACTAGATTCATCTTGCTCAGGATAGAGACCAATGGCGGGCTTATGTGATGGTGGCAATGAATCTCGGGGTTCTCTAAAAGTCATTTGTAAGTAATGATAAGTAATCAAAATCGCAGTTTTTCCTATAACATTATTTATCAAGATTCAGTCTGGAAAAAACGCCGTTTTAATCGTGTTGGAATTAATCAGTGATGATTTGAAACACAAGACAGTTGGGGGGGAAATAGTTCACATTGTCATCATTGTAAATAAATCTTATTTTTTAAATAATTAAATATAGAAAATTCGTAAGACTATTATAATATCAATATTACATTACGTTCTGCATTCTTGTAGCTACTATCTATTAGTCTGAGCATTAAATAACCTAATTGCAGGTTCCCAAGCCGTAAGCTATTGATTAGAAGATATGGCATCATTTCTTTAGCACCTTTTTTGTATACATGCGTTAATATCAGTCTGTCGTCATATCGCGTGTGTAAGATCTTTTGATATGTGAGTTGGTCGTTATTGTTATTCTTTTCTCTCTCTCTCTCTCTCTCTCTGTGTGCGCGCGCGCGCGTGCGTGCGTGTGTCATTTTAGATTATGAGTAATGTTTATGATACTGGTGATTGAGACGATGATGAATACTTTTATGTAAATTTCCAATACGGCATTTGCCTTTGTCACTGAGGAAAACTATGAAAATCACCAGTCAGATTGGCCGGCCACGAGTTTAAACGCGGTATCTACTGAATGCGAGTCTCAAATGTTATATTGCAGGCACGGGGAATTTGTTTAGTAAACAGAGCCGTCAGCATGAGTACCTGCGTACAACAGGAAGTAAGGTACCGATAGCGGGAGAAGCTGACCTCTCTGAGAGAGTCCCTCGTCGCTTTTATACCGTCTAATTCAGCTCGCATGGTTGACACGTTCTTATTATAGTCATTCACTATCTCAACTAGCTTAAGTGTGTTTTCAATCTTATAGTTTGATTTCTAATTCTTTTTGATTTACTTATTTCTTTATAATAAACTCCGTAGACAAAATAGTAGTAATACGTGCAGAAATATAAAAATATTACTGGTATTGTGCTAACGAAGTACCATCTAAATACAGTAAAATCCCGATATAGGGCTTTTGTTGGGGGACATACTTAACTCCCGCGTTATAGCTAAACTGCAATAAATCGGAAGTGATTATAGTCCATGTGTTAAGGAAATGACGAGTCACATGGAGATGGGTAAAGCTGGTAATTTAATGCACTATAACTCTATATATGAATTGAAATAATGTAATATGTACTGTAATATAAACTAACCACTCACCAGTTATACAGTTTATTCCATAAAACTTGATATTGTATTGTTTTTAGCAATAGTGCACTTCACTGCTTATAAACTATCCTGATTTTATACTGACTTAAAATATTCGGTAAGTTTTGTTTGACGGACTAAATCACTGCGTTTCTTCTCCTTGTATTGCTTTATATTAGCAAGATTGAGGAGACGAACTCTATTTGGTTCACTTTGCCTTTAAGCTTCCACTCACTGAATATGCTTTTCGTTTTTGTGACATTACTGCACTTAGTATTTAATTTTCAGAACGTGTGTCACAGACTAAAGCGGAACAACTTAACACAGACTAAAACACGATACATTATGGCCCAATTGTATAAACCATTTAATCTTAGATCAGAGGTTAAATTGATCCCTGTTTCAGCTGAACTTGGAATTTTGTGTTGTATAAAGTCTAATCTGAGATTAATTTGTCTCAAACTAAAGTCAACTTTGACTGAAGAAATTTCTCCGATTAAGTTAGATGATCCAAGTTCAGTTATTTCTTTTCTGTTTGAAATATACGAGTGACAGATTGTGCAAATAAAATATCCATTATTATTAATATTAATAGATATGTTAGGTACATTTATATATATTTCTTTCAATTTCTTGCCTTAATACACAAACATTCTTATATTTTATAAGGCTCTATCGTGTTCAGCAGTATCAAATAACATAACCTATAATTATATTATGTTTATAACAACCATTAATTATTAATGGATATGATAGGTACATTCATAAATGTTCAATTAACTGTATTACTAAACGAAAAGTGTCGTTTTATAAAGCTTTATTATGTTTAGCAGTATCAAACACCATAACATGATAACAACTTGGAGAACAGTCAACCTTCTTCTTATTGTCCGTCATTATTTACATTGAAAAAAAAAAACAGTGTCTCCAACAGAGTGTAATACGGAAAGTCGCGAAAAAGTCGCTAGATTTCTCATTATCAACAAAGAAAGATTAAATTTTGTCACTATGGGGTGCTGAAAAGGTCACTAGATCCCTATTTAAGCAATATAAAAGTTTAAAGAAATTGTTGTTGAAAATGAGTTAAAATCGCTAGATTGGCAACACTGAACAAACCTGTATAACATGGTCCGCGCATCACGTATTTCACCTGTTTATGCGATGTTGCCAAATCCTTTTCACGTGAACTTCGATTGCATTTGAACCAAGGTAATTTGATCGCAGAAAAGTTTGATACAATAGAAGAAGTGTCTGAACTCGGTTTACTTTTCGATCTTCGATCAAAGTTGATCTTTAGTCAGGGAGATTTATACAATTGGGCCTATAACTTTCACTTTACAAGATTTAGGGCGGGGGGGGGGGACCTAAAATTCATGACTTTGTTAAGGCACAAATTGTTTTCCGTTATGCCTACAAAATCCCTTGGAATGCAGTTTTACATTCTCGAAGAAAAGGTCACTGTACACTAACGGTCTTACTAATAAACCGTGCTTAGTTTTTATACGAGACTTATGCAAAGTTGAGCCAGAAAACATTACTAATAAACCATGCATAAGCGATGGATGTATAAACAGTCTGTAACTATACAATGGTAGTTATATACACGAAACTCCTTGTTCAAGCGTTGTATATAGAGAAAAAATGGCCGCCCCTCAAACACCTGTTCGTATCGAACCACTGAAGAACAAACCAAAGAGCACACAATAATTAGAATAATATTGCTGTAGATTGTATTCTTTGTCCAAAATATAGTGTGGTAATCGATCAGAGCCGGTTGTACTATCGATATTTACCACGGCACACTAAAGCGCTTTACCGGATGCAATAGAGAACTTCACATATTTTATTACCTTTCGTAATGAAGTAATGACGAAACTATGACGTAGCTATGACACGACGTATGTAGTGATTATTAGTAAGGAATTTACACACTACTTATAAACGAGCTACTCATTGTATAAGACAGTTAAACGTCTGTATATAAAGTTTTTATTAGTAAGACCGTTAGGGTTGTGCATATACCTGCTGATGCAGCAAGTTATACTGCTGAAACGCTCTATGCAGTGTTATCTTTTACGTTGATTTTTTTTTTAAAGATTGAATTCCACTAAATGCATTATATGTTTTATGTTTTCTACTGGGGGACATACTTTCTCCGCGCTAAATACGAATTCGCAGTAAATCGGACCGCGCTATATCGGACTTTTACTGTATAATGGCAACCTCAATTCCAATACTGATGTGGTATACATAACCTTGGAATAAACTAACATATTACAACCGGTACCTACTTCATTTATTCTGTAGTTACGCTATTCCACGGATAACTATTAGGCTATTCCATGGATAGCTATTAAAAGATTTATTCCGCGAATTATCGACAAAATGAGAACTCTTCTGTTATGTGAATAAAAATATTTTTCGAATTCATTTATTCATCCATAGTTTTCTGAACAAGGGCAGGTCTTTCACTGCAAATCCAGCATTCTCCAATTTTTCCTATTTTCTGCCTTCCTCTTAGTCTCCGCATATGATCCATATATTATGTTAACATCATCTATCATCTGATATCTTATTCTGCCCCGAACTTCTTTCCCATTCAGCATTCCTTCCTAGTGCATCCTTTAGTAGGCAGTTTCTCCGGAGTCAGACAGAGACCCAGTCAGTTTCTTTTTCTCTTCGTGATTAGTTTTAGCATCATTCTTTCTTCTCCCACTCTTTCCAACACAGCTTCATTTCTTAGTCTGCTCATTTCACACTCTCCATTCTTTTCCATATCCACATTTCAAATACTTTTAGTCGCTTCTTTTCACTTTTGTCGTAATGTCCATGTTTCTGTCCCATACACTGCCACACTCCTCACACTTCACTAGTCTTTTTCCAGAGGTCCACAGAAAATGTCTCTTTTTCTATTAAAAGCTTTCTTTGCCATAGCTATTCACTAATATTAGGACCTCTTATAATATAGGCTATATTTGAAGGATTTTGTTCGTGTATACAGTATTCAGGATTCGAGATAAAAGTTCTACTTTTCTTTTCCAATATTCCTTATAATATTTAAGAGTTTTTGGAAACACTTCTTGATGCTGAACTGAGCGAGCGGATCGCCTCTCCTCCAAGAGTAAAGAAATCATTTGTACTTTTGTAGCCTACGTTAATAATTTGATGTAAATCTGTATGGAATATTGAAATGAAATTTTGTCTCATAGGGAAGATTGCCGTTTTCTAATTCTGTGCGTTTTATACTGTGACGTAGCTAAAGTGAGCAGTTCTTTTCGGTATAAACTGGATTGTTTAAAGGTTTTATTTGTATGTCAAAGATTGAAATTTTTTAAAGAAATCCACAGATATTATTTAAAATAAAATGGAAATATATGTCGACTCGTCAAATTCAACAGGGGAAACGAAATTGGCCGTTTCTTCTTTCCTCGCCCCTCAGCTTCCACTTCGGATCTCACCAACAATTCCTCCCTTCACTCCCTTCATATGACCCCGCCCTCTCTGTCTGCTGCTCTTTGACGTCATAGCCATTCCTCTGAACAGTGTCTACAGAAACCAGAGAAATATTTTATATTTTCCTGTTGCTGAACATTGTGATAATGTTACGCCCGATTCCGTGTCTCCGATATAGCGCCAATGAGAGGTCAAGAATGGAATTCGCCACCCACCGTCTGCATCCAACCTGTGTATTCCTGTGTTTGAGCGATTTGATATCCCAGTATAGCCTACTTAGTGTTTTGTGCGTCGTTTGTTCTGATCGTGATAGCTGAATATCGACGATTGTACAGAGTGTACGAAAAATTCCGTCCAATAATCACAGGCCGTGATAAAGGAGATAAAGACAATTAAAATAAGGACAGGAAGTAACCCTCTAACTCGCAATTTTGACCCCAGGTAAAATGGAGTAGTGAACGTAATGTAGTTTTAGGCAAGGTCTGCGGCCTAAGTATCACTTTAAATGCTTCGACAGGAACTCCGACGACTTCTTAAATTACTGTTATGTCGTTAACAGTGATGATAATGTAAGATACAGAAGGCGGGCATTTGGTGGCCCGCGATCCACATTTTAAGAACCGGCAACATAATTTGTAAACAAAGACATCCAGTATCAGTGCAGGTAAAATCATCTGACTTATAACAGCATTTCAAGCGTTTGTGACTGTGGTGTGCAGTTCCATTTGGAAGTGTTTCGCCTTACTATTGTGATGAATTTTTTAGTCTACTATTTTACGACGCTTTATCAATATCTTAGGTTATTTAGCGTCTGAATAGGATGAAGGTGATAATGGCGGTGAAAGGAGTCCGGGGTCCCGCACCGATTGTTACCCCAGAATTTGCTCATATTGAGTTGAGGGAAAACCCCGGAAAAACCTCAACTAGGTAACTTATCCCGACCGGGAATCGAACCCGGACGCGCTAACCGTTACTCCATAGGTGTGGACATTGTGATGAAGACGTACAGTTTAGCAGAGTACTTTGACACGCATCTTATCCTGAGTGAGAGTGGTAATCTCCCTACATGGCCGAAGCATTCTACAGGGAAAGATAATCTGCACGCCTTCATCTTAGTCTCCATGTGTTTGAACGACTGGGCAAACTGGTATGACTGCCTCCTCACCAACTCACAATCGCGGCCATCCAGCGGATCGAGGAACATCTTAGTTGGAGAGGGTTCTGGCCATGATCGTTGAGGACGATATTTTGAGCACGCGACAGATTGCTCGAACACCAAGTGCATCACAGTCTTATCCATTATCTTCTGAGGAGGGTACCCTTACAGATACACTTCCGTTCAGCATCTTATGGAGAGTGATCGTCCGAGTCGCACACAATACTGTAAATTGGCTGTTAGAGGCGCACGACAGAGAGGATGACCTCCTGACAAGAATACTATGGTCAGATGAAGCCTCATTTAGAAGGAAAGGAGCGTTTAACACCCATAACAGCTATAGGTGGGCCCACGAGAATACGCAAACTGTGAGGGAAAGGAGTCGCAATTTCGGTGAAGGATAAATGTGTGAGCAGGGCTGATAGAGTGCAATATTATAGGTCATACCTTCTACCTGGACATCTGAATGGCAGAAGCTGTGCCCTGTTTCCCAGTAAAAATTTACCCGTACTCCTGGAAGACATCCCTTACGCGATACTATGTAGAATGTGGTTTGAGCATGATAGTGCACCTTCTCACTACTCTAATGAGTCCCGCCAGGAATTCAACAGGCAATATCCAAGACGATGGATAGGTCGCGGAGGGCCTGTATCTTGGCACCAAAGTCGCCAGACCTGAATCCACTTGACTACTTCCTTTGGGATCACATCGAGAAGCTGGTGTACAGGGTGGTCCGGGAGGACGAAGATCTCGCCTGCATGCGGCCGTTGCTACCATCAGAGGAGATGAGGTGCGCAGGGCAACCCAGAGTGTTGTGTGTCGAAGTAGGAAATGCCTTGAGATGAATGGTGGGCATTTTGAGTATCTTTTGATGTAGAGCCCAGCTATCCGTATGTATCATAAAAATAAAAATCACTATTAAACGTCTTTAATTTATTTCAGTAGTTTTAGAAATGTGCCCCATTTGAGCGACAGATTCTTTGCGATATCTCCGAAAGTATAGATCGTGGAATGTTGTTCCTTATACTTAAATTAATTGATATAATGTACCCCATTCTACAGTGTTGTTATTGAACGACATTTTCCGTACACCCTGTATAATCGAAATGAAGACAGTTGTAGAACTATACATTTCAGAGTCAGAATGAACATTTTATTGTTGAGAGTCAGGTGAAACATGTGCATACAGCCGATGGAATCCTTTCACCCTCTGCACTCTACAGTTAAACTGACTCAAGAAGTACCCTTAATTCCATTACGAAGTTTATTAGAAACTTAGTTTGTACGAAATGAATATGTATCAAACTTCGTTCATAATTCCATCTGGCCTCTTTCTGCAACGAGTTTGTTTGGGTCCCCCGAGTTATGCAAGTAATTGTTTTATATGGTGTTTGTACCGTAGATGCAATAGGTAATTACAAGATTGAGGACAGTAGGTACTATTTACCTATGTGAATGTGCAAAGAAACTGAAGGAACAATCTGTGAGCTTTTGCATATGCACATGGACCTTAATATTTTTAAGATAATTCGGAGTGAAGTGTTTACTTAATATGGGATCTCTACAAAATGCCAGTTTAAGAGCAGTTTGCACAGAGAATGAGTCAGTAATGATGCAAAAATCAAAGAAACGTTGGTGTTACAAATCAATAAATTAATTTAAATGAAGTATCAACGAGATGCTCAGGTGAAATCAACTAAGTCCCGATTAGTCTGTATGTACCACAGTAAAGAAACTATACAGGAAATTACCACTAACATTGTAATTCCAATAATGGATTTCTCCTGTCAAACGTTTTGTGATTTGTGACTTAGTAAAAGTGAGAAAACCTAGATAGCACGTTCATTTATTATTTTTGGACTTAATGAATTTCATTAATCGATAGAGCAGAAAATTACCATATAGGCCTATAATAATTCGTGACGCTACAGCCCGTGAAGGACCTAGACCGACCAGCTCACGATACTTCCATTCTGGTTGGATGATCGTCCACCTCTGCTTCGACATGGCGTGAGGCCAGCAGCCGGCTGGTCGAAAAATACCATATAGTGGTATAAATAACTCAAAATCGCCAAAATTGGACTTTGCGAGTTTCGCTTGTATGTCGACGACATACACTACGTATATATTCATTCATTCATTCATTCATAGTATTGTGCTCAAGGGCAGGTCTTTCACTGTAAACCCAGGATTCTCCAGCCTTTCCTATTTTCTGCTTTCCTCTTTGTCTCCTCATAGGATCCATAATATCTTAATGTCGTCTATCATCTGATATCTTACTCTGCTCCGAATTCTTCTCCCGTTCACCATTTCTTCCAGTGCATCCTTCATAAGGCAGTTTCTTCTCAACCAGTGACCCAGCCAATTCCTTTTCCTCATTCTAATCGGTTTCAGCATCATTCTTTCTTCATCCACTCTTTCCAACACAGCTTCGTTTCTTATTCTGTCTGTCCACTTCACACGCTCCATCATTCTCCATATCGACATTTCAAATGTTTCTAATCGCTTCTCTTCACTTCGTCGTAATGCCCATGTTTCTGACCCATATAATGCTACACTCCACACAAAGCATTTCATTAGTCTCTTCCTTAGTTCTTTCTCCAGAGGTCCGCAGAAAATGCTTCTTTTTATATTTAAAGCTTCCTTTGCCATTGCTATTCTCCTTTTGGCTTCTTGGTAGCAGCTCATGTTACTGCTTATAGTACACCCCAAGTATTTGAAACTGCCCACTTGCTCTACTGTCTCATTTATAATTCGCAGGTTTACCTTTTTTACTTCACTTCCTATGACCGAAGTATTCGTCTTGTTGGTAATTATCTTCATTCCATACTGCTCACAGCTATCATTTAGCTGCAGTAGGATATTCCTTTGTATCATCTCCTCTTCTGCTAACAAAGCCATATCATTAGTAAATCTGATATACTTTATTCTTCCTCCTACTATCACTCCTCCCATGTTCTGAAAACAGTTCTTCACTAAATCCTGTAAGTAGTGTTGAACAGGGTAGGTGATCAAGGGCATACTTGTGGTACTCCTTTCCCTATTTCACTTTCTTCTGACATTTCTTCTCCTATCCTGACTTTGACTCGTTTCATATAAAGGTTACTGAACAGCCTTCTCTCTTTCCAATCCACGCGAATTTTCTGTAGGATTCCCATCAGTTTATCCTACTCCACTCTGTGAAACGCTTTTTCTAGGTCCACAAATACTATATACACTTCTTTATCCTTCTCTAGATATCTTTCACCGATTGTTCGTGGTATCCAATTGCATCTCTCGTACCTTTTCCCTTCCTGAAACCAAACTGCTCTTCTTTCAACTGTTCTTCCATCTTAGAATATAAACATCGATTCAGTATTCGCAGAAGAATCTTCGCCGAGTGTGATATCAGACTTATAGTCCTGGAATCTTTACATTTCTTGGCATTATTTTTCTTTCGGTATTCGAAGCAGCACTGACTCCGTGAAATCTTCAGGCCATTCGCCTTTCTCATATATTTCGTTGCATAAAGATAGAATTTCCTTCTTGTCTTCACCCAAGCATTTCACTAATTCAATAGGGAGTCCATCAACTCCTGTTGCTTTTCCATTCTTCATTTGCCTAACCACTAGTTCATCATCTTCTCTTAAAATAGAAAATCCTTTTTCGTCCTCTTCGGTTGCTTCATCTTCTATAGCCAAGTCATCTGGACGATTCCTTGTCTCATATAACTGTTCTACATATTTCGTCCATCTTTTCAGTATTTCTGGCCTGCCTGTTATTTCATTTCCGATTTCGTCCTCTATCAACCACATGACTTTCCTTTTTTTATTCGTGAAGTCCAAACTTTTTACTTCGCGGTACATTAAATCACATACATACGTATACATACAGGGTGAGTCAGGAGAAAAGGTACATGGTTTGAGGGGTGATAATATTGGTTATTCTGAACAATAAAGTTTATATGAACATATGTCCTGTTCTTAACGGCTTCGGAGAAAACTAATCGAAACAATGAGGGGCGAGAAAAGTTTAGGTGATAGTAAATTAAAACATTGTTGCCTTATGTTCTGTTTAATTATGTACTTTTGTTTACAGAACATGTTCAAAAGTCCACCGTCAACTTTAGTGTACTTTGCAGTTCTTGTAGACAGTTGCTGATCTGAGCTAATTCGGACATTCCTTTACTTCAGCACAAGCATGTAAAATGCGAGCGAGAAGTTCCTCCCATATTTCCACTTTGCGCTTGTAGACTTTGCTCTTAAGCCAATCCCACACACAGTAATCAATGGAGTATGTCGGGTGACTTCGGTGACCAAGAAACGACTCCACCGCGACCGACCCAACGCCCAGAATAGGTTTCATCGAGGTACTGTGTCACTGGCCGTACGAAATGTACAGCTGTCAAAAGAAAAAGTGGCCGCTCTCCTGTATCAAAGTTCCCTTCGGGTATCTTCGCTACAATTCGGAGACAGGCGATGTTACATGTTGTTGGACCACGTTGCCTGATATCTACAGTTATAATTGAAGTATACTGTGTGTTATTCGATAGCATAATGGTAGCATTCAGGCGTCTTATTCATGAGGTCCTGCGTTCGACTACAACCTCGTGCTTTTTATGTCCTTTTTTGTTCTGTTTTTGAGAGAGACAAACTAGACATAATGGCTCCTTTTTCTTTTATGATTATTTTAGTAATTAACATCAGGTTCATTAATATATTATGCCATGACTTTATCATTATCATTATGATATTGTGGCTGCAAATGGAAAGAAAAAAGATTTTATTCTCAATAAAATATCTTTCGTGGCATAAACATAACAAATTTACTGGCGTCGGCCTTAAAATATTCAAACAATTAAGCGTTCAAAAAACAAAACAAAAAGCCACAATTCAATATTTAGTCTATCTTCCTCTTATCTCGATCATCTTGCAGTCGAGTGGGCATGGAATTGACTAGTCTTTGCAAATAGCGACTGTTCTTAGACTCGATATTCCAGGCATTCTGAACATACACACATAAATGTTCTGTCCATGGGCAGGTCTTTAACTGCAAACCCAGCAATCTCCAATCTTTCCTATTTTCTGCCTTCCTCTTAGTCTCCGCATATGATCCACATATCCTAATGTCGTCCATTATTCTTTTCAACCAGAGACCCAACCAATTCCTTTTTCTCTTTCTAATCAGTTTCAGCATCATTCTTTCTTCACTCACTTTTTCAAACACAATTTTATTTCTTATTCTGCCTGTCCACTTTACACGCACCGTTCTTCTCCACATCCACATTTCAAATGCTTCAATTCGTTTCTCTTCATTTCGTCGTAATGTCCATGTTCCTTCCCCATACAATGCCACACTCCACACAAAGCACTTCACTAGTCTCTTCCTTAGTTCTTTTTCCAGAGGTCCGCAGAAGATCCTTCTTCTTCTATTAAAAGCTTCCTTTGTTCATGTTTGCAGTTTTCTTAGGAAGGATAGGCCTAAATGCGGTAACATCCCGTTGCTTTCCGCACACCACAATCTCTTTCGCATTTTATTAAATTCCAAGGGGCCCAAGCGTGGAGATGAGGAGAGTGGATTTGACTAATTGGGCCCTCCGGACTTCACCGAAAGTCACGGCAAGGGATAAATATTAATTCTATCAGGATGTTTGACCCGGTCAGAGACCGGGAAATCTCAATTAGCCTTTGCCCCCCGCATCCTGGACTAGCTTCTACGAATCATCAGAAGATCTTAGAGTGTGATTGGGCCAATTTTTCCAATAATGTTTCCACACTTTTGCTCTCGTAGCTCAGCGGACGAACGTCGGAATTTAGATGTCAACGTCTCAGGTTCAATTCCTCGTTACTCCTTTTCATTTTATTGTGGTTCAATTGTATGTAATAATACAAAAAGAAAAACTAATACCAGTATTATGCAACTGGATTTTTCCAAACCTAATATTAAATTTATGTTATTTATATCGCTAAAGAACGATTACAATATAAATAACTTGAATATTATTTATACAGTCTCACTAAAGAACGATAACAGAATATAAATGATAAATATCGGTTTGTTTAATTAATATATTGCGAAAGAACAATAACAATATAAATAACTTGAATATTGTTTTATAATGCTAATGAAGGAAAACAGAATATAAATGATAACTTGAATATTATTTAAATCGCTAAAGAACGATAACAATATAAAAAACGTGAATATTATTCATATCGGAATTTCACAGATTTATTACAGATGTATTTAAGGAATTGTAGAAGAATAGTAATTAGTAACAGTGTCCTATTTATTCTTCTTGGAGCCAAATTTGTAACTTTTAAAAGTGTGGTTACTATATTGAAGTGTATGTGTTGTAACGGATGCTTGATTTGTTATGTATGTGAGTCAGTTATGTGATGCTTGATGTCGTCGCAATGTCGTAATTATGGTTTGATTGTGTTTGTGTGACTATTGTGTATTAATTTATGATGTATGGTACGGAAAGCTGCATATTTGTGTTATAGAAGTGTTACGTATGTGTGTTGTTAATGTTTTTGTATGTTACAAATTGATACCTGATATTTGTTTTGCAATCGCAATGCCTAATTTACGGATTATTTATGTTTTGTTTACATCGCGTAAGCTAATTTAATTTTCTTTTCCATTTCTCTTTATGCTTATCTTTTTTGTGTATAAAACTATAGCTCTAACATACATATGTAAAATACGGTTAACCCCCATTGGAAATACAATAATAATTATTATTCATATCGTTATAATACGATAACAGAATACAAATGATGACCTGAATTTTGTTCATATCTCTAGAGAACGATAACAAAATATAAATAACGTGATATCCATAAAGAACGATAACTGGATATAAATGATAATTTGAATATCATTTACATCGCTAAAGAAAGATTAAAAAAATAAAATGAAAACTTGAAGAAGGCCCGACCCCACGACCTTTGAATCATTAAACAAGCACTCTACCACTGGTCCACGAGGCGTAGATATGGAACACTTTCATAGTTCCGGAACTGCTTGTACAAGCACATGCATCGTGTAACATCGCCGCGACCCGAAGTGGACTTTGAAAATATTCGCTGTTCACGAGTGCGGCCACTTTTTTTTTTGACAGCTGTACAGGAGCTCCGTCGTGCTGAAAGTACATACGAAGTAGTGATGCCAAAGGAATATCCTCCAAGTATTCTGGTAATACGTTTTGAACGAAATCAAGACATCGTACTCAATTAAGACGGTTATTTAAAACAACTGGCCCGATAAGTTAGTCATCAATGGTTGCCTCCGCATGTGAGTGCTGATGTAGAACATGAGACTGACGCCCGTGATTTTCAAACGGCAGTATGTCAGATATTGTTAAGGATAGGGCATATGTTGGTATAAACTGTTTTGTTCAGAATCACCAATATTATCATCCCTCAGCCCTCACACTATGTACCTTTCCTTCTGACTCACCCTGTATACACACTTTGGTGCAACTAAGAAATGTTCGTCAAGATGATATAATATGATCAGTGAAGGACTGTATTCTGGAAATCTGGTATACATTTGGCGGTTTTGAAATCGTCGTGTTGAAACTAACATTGAGTTGTGTTAAAAGCATTGAAGAAAATTGTATATTAAGTGGTACGAATATTAGGAACAGTTACATTTTATTTCTGCATATCAGCTTACTGCATTAAGCTCATCAATACATTTGACAATTTTATGCTATTCCTATGCATTGACTCAGACGTTACATGGAAGGTATGTGCATGATAAATGCTTGAAATTATCTGTGTACGTGGCTTCCCCACTTCACATACGAGACTAATGTGGATCAATAGAAGAGGATGAGTCTGGAGTTTCGCTCTGTCTGGATAACACGAGATCGGTAGGGGTCATTAATGTTCCTGCTTCACTAATATGTTCTTACTTCATTATCTGCTGGTATTTTGTAATATGTGTGTGCTCATATTAACGTACACGTCTCAAATTAACTTTTTTTATATTCATTTGTGTACAGAAGATTCCAATGAGTAATTTTAATACGCTTAAATCTATATTGCGAAATACAACCATTATTATGAGGAACGTGTAATCTCTATTTATAATGTACCTTTTCTCGTTAAGTGAACGTCTTCGTTCACAATATTTAGGCCGTGTTCCAAAGCTCAACTCCTACTACATATTAGTTGCAGGGATCGGAAAAAATATAATCGTGATCACTAGCAATAGTGACGTCGCAGGGGCAGCGCAGTAAACTCTTTGCTTCACCCCCCTCCCTTCCATCCAACTCCCCTACAATTCCATCTATGGCATCTATGAGTGGCGACTTACCTACTTAGATTTAGAATGCTTCTTTCTCAAAACCTTCAACGTCTGCTCGGAAACATGTGTTTAAGGAAGAATGGGAGTAACAGTATTTGTTGTGCACATGGTGACAATGTAGACGCCTCTTGTGTTCTAAAATTCTATTAGGCACTTATAAATCAAAGATCGAGCAACCATTATCATGAGTTCCGGTACTAAAATATGATGAAACAAGATACGACTCGAAGGGAACTCCATGGAGTTATGTTATTGGTTTGGAAATCGCAAAATTATTAAAGTGTTATAATGAAGGAGAGTTTAGTAAAAATGTTGAATAAGATTGCTAACATTACTTGTCCCGAATATTCTGATTTTTAACAGTATGAAATTATCCACACTGACGATGCAAAGAAGGATAAAGAATATTGAAACACTAGCACGAGAAATAAAATCAAAGATGTATCAATCTGTGGCCTATTCTCTCACTTCAGGTCTTATGTTCACTCTCGGAGTTACGAAGGATCTCTTTGTTTAAGAATATTTACTCGATGTCATTGCACTTAAAGAAGAGTTATTCCAAACATGAAGAAAAATATATAGAAGAAATTAATCTAAACATAAAACACCTTATATCTGAAGTAACAGACGGTATTCGGGCTAACGTATTACTTAAGAGAGCTGGAAATAAGCGAGAACATAAAATGTTGTCACACCAGACTAGCTTAGATTTATTTAAAATATAAGTATTTGAAGCTGTTCACTTGCTCTACTGCATCATTTAGAATTCGCAAGTTTATCTTCTTTATTTGTCTTGCGACAACCATGGCCTCCGTCTTGTTTGCATTTACCTTCATCCCATAATGCTCACAACTGTCATTTAGCTCCAGTAGCATATCCCTTTTGTATCGTCTCCTTTTCTACTATCAACGCCATATCATCAGCAAATCTTATGCACTTTATTCTTCTTCCTCCTACTTTTATCCCTCCCATGTTCTGAAATAGTTCTTCACCAAATCCTCCAAGTAGATGTTGAATAGGGTAGATGATAAAGGGCATCCTTGTACTCCTTTCCCTATTTCACTTCCTTCAATTTTCTTCTCCTATCCTGACTTTGACTCGTTTCATATGTAGGTTGTTGAACAGTCTCCTGTCTTTCTAGTCCACACTTTTCTTCAGTATGTACATCAGTTTGTTCAATCCACTCTGTCAAACGCCTTTACACTTCTTTATTCTTCTCTAGGTATCTTTCGCCGATTGTTCGTAATAGTCCAGTTGCATCCCTTGTACCTTTTCCTTTTCTGAAGCCAAACTGCTCTTTTTCCAACTGTTCTTCAATCTTAGAATATAAACATCGATTCAGTATTCGCAAGAGAATCTTCGCCGATTGCGATATCAGGCTGATAGTCCTGAACTCCTTACATTTCTTGGCATTATTTTTCTTCGGGATTGGCAACAAGGTTGTTTCCGTAAAATCTTCAGGTCACTCGCCTTCCTCATATATTTTGTTGCATAATGATTGAATTTCCCTCTTGTCTTCACCCAAGCATTTTACTAAATCAGTAGGGATTCTATCAACTCCTGTTCTTTCCCATTCTTCATTTCCCTAAGCGCTAGTTCAGCTTCTTCTCTTAAAATAGAAAATCCTTTTTCGTCTTCTGATACGGTTCCTTCGTATTCTATGGCTAAGTCATCTGGACGATTGCCTGTCTCATATAACTGTTCTACATATTTCGTCCATCAGTTCAGTATTCCTTGTTTGTCTGTTATTTCATTTCCTATTTCGTCTTCTATGAACCACATGGATCTCCTGTTCTTGTTTGTGAAGTCTAAACATTTAACTTCGCGTTACATTAAATGATATCTTCCTTTTCTCTCTAATCCTCTACTTCTTTACATTTCTCTTTCATCCAGTCTTGGTCTTATCAATTAATTTCTCTTCTTAGTTCTTTAGTTTCCTGTAGTTATTCTACCTTCTTCCTTGTTGATGCTTTTCCATTTTCTTCTTTTCTCCATCTTCTCCAATATTTTCTCTGTGACCCAAGGTTTCTGCGTTCTCATTCCTCTGTATCCTATTGTTTCTTCTGCTGTTTTCTGTATACATCTTTTTAGATGAGTCGAATACTCATTACCAGGGAAAGGATTTATATGTAAATACATATTTACTTATAAAGCTAATATAATTTATATTTTGCATTATCTTTATGTTTCACAATGTGTAGGGTTGAAAAATCCTACTTTTATTTTCCATATTTTTCCATATTTTAGAGTTTAGTACATATTTTCGTTAATTTCCATATATTTTCCATATTTCATATAAAACAGTCCATATTATATTAGGTTTAACAATAAAACAAAACAAAATTCCATTAACTTTTAAAAATACATTTCAACAATAGAGATTTAAACACATGTTCAGTAATCCCTTTAACATCAGAGTTATTTGAAAATTAGCAGTCCTATCAACAATGGGAAAGTAAGTTACAAAACTGTATTAATTTAATTTAAAATTTTTAACAGACTTCAGTTGTGCAGCTCAACAGTTAAATGCCAGTCAGAGTACACATAGGTTCAGTTTTGTAAATCATACTATAAAGACGGTAAATATGCCAAAAGTACGTCATTCAGTCAATTTAAAATCAAAACTAACAAGTTACATTTCAGAATTTAAAGAAGATGGTTTATCAACTGACAATAAAATATTATTTTGTAATTTGTGTCAGTGTGCAGTATCATCTACACAAATGTTCCTGGTGCAGCAACACATTACAACTAGTAAACATCAGGCCAACAAACAACTAAATTCCAAGCAGAGACAATTGTTTTTAACACAACCAACAACATCGAATGTAAGATCTGAGTTTAACATCGACCTGTGCCGTTCTCTCATCTCTGCTGATATTCCTCTCTACAAACTAAAGAATAAGGTCTTCAGGGAATTCCTTGAAAAATATACTCAACATACAATCCCGGATGAGTCAACACTTAGGAAGACGTATGCTCCATCCATCTACGATGAGACAATACAGAAGATAAGAGATGAAATTAAAGATAGTTCAATTTGGGTTTCCATTGATGAGACTCCCGACAAAGAAGGTAGACTTGTTGGTAATGTAGTTATCGGTTTGTTAAGTGAACAATATTCTGAACGAATTCTTTTACATTGTGATGTTCTAGAAAAGTGCAATAACAAAACTATAGTTAAACTGTTCAACGAAGCTATGGGTATCCTGTGGCCAAAGGGTATTATGTACGATAATGTGTTATTCTTTATTAGCGATGCTGCCCCTTATATGGTCAAAGCTGGACAAGCATTATCTGTTGTATATCCTAAATTGACTCATTTTACTTGTGTGGCGCATGCATTTCATCGTGTGGCAGAAGTGGTCAGAGACAATTTCCCTAAAGTAGATTTGTTGATTTCATCAGTGAAAAAAGTATTTCTCAAAGCTCCCAGTAGAGTTAACGTGTTGAAAGAAATGTACCCTGAAATTCCATTGCCACCAAAGCCAATTTTAACTAGATGGGGTACATGGCTAGAAGCAGTTGAATATTATGCCGAACATATAGACTCTATTAACAATGTTCTCCTTGCATTGGACTCTGAAGATGCAGTCTCAATTGATACTGCGAAAACAGTTACCTGTGACATAAGTGTGAAGAATGACTTAGCTCACATTCAGCATACATTTTCATGCATCATAAAAACGCTCAAAAGTCTCCAAAATAGGCACCTTTCACTATCTGAAAGTTTTGAAATTATAAATAGTACTGTGGAACAACTGAATCGTGGTAGAGGTAAAGTTGCAGATGCAGTAAGAGCTAAGGTGGACACTGTACTTTCAAAAAACCCTGGATATGAAGAACTACAAAAGGTTGTTGCTGTGATGAGTGGTGAATCAACAGTGAAGATTAACTTGGACTTATCCCCAGCAGACATTGTGAAATTGAATTATGTACCAGTTACTTCTTGTGACGTCGAACGCTCTTTTAGTCAGTATAAATCTATCCTCAGAGACAATAGAAGAAGATTCACTTTTCAGCACTTGAAAGAAATGTTTGTAACCTATTGTTATGGTAACAGACAATAAAAATTGTGTTTTGTTGAAACTACATTGGAAGATAAGGTACGTCCATTATATTTTTTGTTTAGTTTGATTAAAATGTACCAATATTTAACGTACATAGTCATTTTTTTATAATTTTAAGTCCATATTTAATTCCATATTTTGGTAAAAATCCATATTTAATTCCATATTTTGGTAAAAATAACTACATATATATTTACATATTTCATATATTTTTAGTCCATATAAATCCGTTCCCTGCTCATTACTATTAACAGGTGTGGGTTCTAATGTAGTGGCTTTCTCTTGAAAATTTGCTTGAAATTTTCTT